>NW_022639561.1:107192-128519 GCF_010583005.1 Odontomachus brunneus
GGGGGGGGGGGGCAGTAGCTTTTTTTTTGATAACTCAAGGGAAAATGCATTACGCATCCCTGGGTGGGTCTCCGGCGTTCCGATGAAGGCTCAGCCGGAGGGGAGGCCCCTACCTGAGGACCGCTGGCTAAGAGTGGATAGGGATAGAGTAGGGGGAAACCCTGAGGCTTATACCGGTAGGCCATGTGTGTGCCGGGCGGCCCAGCAAAGAGTAGGGGGTATTCGCGCGAGGCAGAGTCGCTATGTAGGATGCTATGTCGGATGCTGCACGGACCCAGCCCAGGCATCATGACGGGGGACGGAGACCACGAGGTGGTGTTTCGGCCGTGGAGACAGGCACCAATACCCGCAATTAGGGATAAGGGGGGAATGGGTGTTACCACCCGGGCAGTCTTCTGGGGTAGAGTGCACAGGGCGAAGGCACACGGACCGGAGGCGGGGGGTGGCTGATGGCTCAGGGTATGTGTACGTGTGTGTTTCTGTATGATAGCCTGTCGTCACTCTGCGCCCGGGGCATGTCCTGGGCTCAGGAGGGCGTGGGGGTTACCCGCTGGGTGAGCGTGCTCTCTCAAAGGGGGGGAATAAGGCACAGGAGCCTGATCTTCTATCAGGGGTCCTTTCTGGGTGCCGGCTGAGTTGTCGGGTTCGCTGGGACGTGGCGCCCGGACGGGTACGCCCCCCGGTGCGTGCTGCGGCCCGGCGTGGCCGCTGCCTTGATCAGTGTCTCAGTGGGAAACCGCAACGCGAGGGACTGGCCGCGTCGCTGTCCTGTAAGTCCGGGATGTAGTCCCGGCTGGGGGAGCGGCAAAGCTAGTATGAAAGAGGGGCGGGTTGGTTGCGTGTGGGTGCGGTCGCGATCGTGCCCTCAGGCAACCTCTGCCGCAACACCCGTGGGAAAAGGCATTGGAGTAACACTTCTCAGTGATTCATTCGGAGAACGGTATATCCGGGTGCACGGTGGCCGATGATAGTCGGCAACGGGGAGCGCGCCGGTGATCCGCTATGGCAACGCTGGTGGTCCACGCCACCTGATCCGTTAGGCTAAGGCCGCTGTGCACTTAGGCCCCGCTGCGATGAAGCTTTCACCAAGGGGTGTTACCTGAGCTATCGATAAAGCGTACCGCTGGGGGTGCCGGTGCCTGGAACCGCGGGTGGGAGAAGAGCGCAAAAGGTGTGCACTTCTTTTCCCCTCCATGCCGCCACCTTATCGTGGTGGAGGAGTACCGGCGATCCGATGAAGGCTCGGCGACAGTACCTATCGGTTTCGGCCGAAAGGGAGGCCCCTACCTGAGGATCGCTGGCGAACGGCGGTAACGGGGAAGGAAAACCCCCTCAGAAAACCGGACCGCGGTGGGCTGCAGCGCCGCGGTTGCTAGAGAAGGACGTAAGACCCTCCACTGCAGGGGAGCCCGGCGACTTGCACAGGGCCGATGGGCCCAATCGCCGGAAGGGGTAGGCGGCCCTGACTCCAATCGCCCGGCCGGCTGGGGCCGTTAGGTGGGGCTTGCTCCAACATCAGTCTTGGGCGGGGTTGGGTGGACCTCCGCTCCGGGACGGGTAGTTTCCCGCCTCGGGGAAGGAGAAGGTCCCACATGAGTAGGCATTGCACGCCGGTCTGGCAACTGAATGTGTGGTACACTCTCGATCCGTTTCAACTCGGGTTTCGGCCCGAGTAGGGTACGAAGAGTAACCCGGGATTGCATGTCGGTAGCTTCCGACAACCTGGGCGGAGGAGGGGTGCGCGAGCCGCTCGGACATATTCCAAGGTCGGGGTCGCGCACCCTGGGATGGCCATCCCGTCGGAGTTACCCGTAGGTCAACTCCGGGCCGGCGGGACGGGAGGTGGAGTCGCAGGGACCGGTACATTGGCCCTCCCCACATTCAGTGGTGAGGTGCCGCACCCCGGCAACCCTGCAACTCCTTCTGGTCATGATCGCATATGGCGACGTGGCCGGCCGTGAAGGCCCCCCCGTGTGAGCAGCTGCGCACGGGGAGTATTAGGGGTCTGCGTGGAATTTGCCAGGACCCCAAAGCGCTGGTCCGATAACGTCGGACCTGTACACATCGTAAACACCCGGGGATCGTTATGTCATATCTATGACGAACCCCCTGGGGAGCGAAGGCATTGGCTTAAACTCCTGAGCCGCGAGCACGGGGACCTTTATAAAAAACCTCCCCAATCCTAAGCTTGGGAACCGTGGCGATGGGATGAATGGCCGGCGGGTTAGTCGGTCGCGAGCGGTCCACCCCGGGGCACCTGGCACACCCCGGGTGTATCTAGCCCATACCCAGGCGTGGGGCTCCGCCCGAAGGGTAAATACTTCCTCCATTTTTTATGGCTCGCCCTGTAATCCTCCGGGTGACAAGGGGCGGACAACCTAAAATGATGTCCAATCTAAATAATAAAAGCGTCGTAGGAAGAGAGGAGGAGGAGATGGAGGCGTATGCCTTTTTCTCAGATGGGCGAAACACGCCCAACGCTGAGCCGACCACCAGATCAGCCCGGAGGAAGGAGGCCAGCAGTGGCCTTCATTGAAGAAGCTGGGGCGAAAGAACAGCCCAATGAGAGTGTGGGGCGCCGCACGAGGTCATCGTCGGCCTCGGCGCGCCCCCGCATCGATGGTGAGGGCAGCCTTGGCGCAGAGAGTAGCGGCAGCGACACCAGCTCGCGGTCGGGCTCCCCTGCGCAGAACCTAAGGTTTGCCAAGAAGGATGGGCGAGAGCGGCCCGTTGTGCGTTCCCGTACAGGGGACTACACGGCGGCAGCTTTTACGTGCAAAAAGAGGGGGAAAGAGGAATTCGACGCGCTTGCGGGCGTGGGGCAGATCAAGGACCCTGACATACGCACGCAGTCCCAGTGGGCCCTGCAAACTAAGGAAGAGGAGGGGAGGATCCTCCGCGACCTGCGGTCAAAGCGGACCGCTGAAATCTCGTTGATGGCCCTTCAGGCCGTCGACGAGGTGAAAAAGGTCGCGGAGCGATCCGGAAACATGAAGGGAGTCTACAAGGGGGCCCTCTGGGACGCCGCGGCCAAAATGGCCGCATGCAGCCTCGCTCTCGTTCAGAGGACCAAGATAATCGATGGCTCTGAGCAGAGCGAGGCTGCAAGGAAAGAACATGAGGCGGCCTCGGCCGAGATGGAGCGCCTACGAGTCGAAAGCGCTCTGCTTCGGCTCGAGGTCGACCGCCTTAATAGTGAGCTGGAGAGGGCTCGAGCATCCGGCCCCTCTAGCTTACCAATGGCGATCTCCATTATGGAGATCGACGAGCCCGAGTCACCGAATATAGAGGTGGATCGGCAGACGTGTCACACTTCCCGGGAATCGTCCGCTGATCGAAAGAGGAAGAGGGAGGAGGACGCAGGGGAGGGATCCCCGCTCCCCTTCCAGCCCATCAACAAAAAAAGAAGAAAAAGGTGACCCGGCGCCTCCCGTCTACCTCCAGTAAGGAGGAAGCGACAGTCGAGGGAGGCGCCGGGTCCACCCTGCCACTCTTCCCGACTCCCGAGAAAGAAAAGATCGGGAAACAATGTCGGGAGGAGGTGGCAAGGGACATTTCTTCCCCAAAAGGAGGCTCCTCTTCTCCGGGAACGTGACGGTCTCGTTGAGGGGGTAGCTCGACCCCTTCCTAATAAAAAGGGGAAGAAAAAGAAGAAGAAGGCCACTGTGGTGCGGACGGCGGGTGTGGGGGCGATCCCCACGGCCCGTCGAGTTGCTGGTGGGCGACCTCAGGGGGCCGCGGGGGGAGGACTTCTCCCCTCGACTGATGACGCACCCCCTGTGGTTGCGGGCCTGAGTGGCGGGAACTAGAGGCCCTTGTAGTGGCCCTAGTTCCCAGCCTTATGGAGGCCATGGGGGCCGTCCTCCCCGGGATCACGCCCGAGGGGCGGCCCGCGTGGCCCCATAATGAGAATAAAAGGTAGGAAGAGGGGAGGGGAAGAGAGCGGCTCAATGCGCCCCGACCCTCCCTTTGTAGCCAAATCCTCCGCGACCTCTGCCGGGGGTTGCGGGCCCGGAGATATAAAGGCCGGGGCGATACGCCCGGGAGCGGACCGAATGGGGACCATATGGGTTCAGTGTCCCCTTTCGGCCGCACGAAACGTTGCGGACGGTAGACGACTTAAAGTTGGGTGGTCCTCCGTCCGCGCTGAGGCCCTGACGAAGCGCCCCCTCCAGTGCTTCAAATGCCTGCAGTGGGGCCACGTCAGGGCCTTATGCAAAAGTAAGGCCGACCGCAGTGGTCTTTGCTACCACTGCGGCTCGGCCGGCCACAGGGCCGCTGCGTACGATGCACCGGCGACATGTCCGGTGTATCGTGACGCCAGGCGGCCCTGTGGCTACAGAGTGGGAGGCCCCGCTTGCCAATGGCAAAGCGGGGCAAGGGGGGAAAGAGTGGGAGGAGGAGGCGTAAAACCTCCAATACCCTTCCCGCCCCTACCCCCGGGAAAGAGTGGGAGCCCCTCCCTCGAAAACCAGAGGGAGGGGTTCCATTGCCCGAGACCCCGGTCCCTCCGACGGACACTGCTCCTAAGGAGCAGAGAAAACCGCGGGGTGCCGGGGCCGGGAAAAGAGTTGCCTCGCAAGAGAGGGGAAACCCGAACGATGGTCCCCTTCCCGCAGGGAAGATAGGGGAGGGCCTGGAGGAGAACGGAGCTAAGCCGTAATGGCGACCCGCCTCCTCCAGGCGAATCTCAACCGCGCTCGCGGAGTCCAGGAATTGTTTATGCAGTCCCTCCGCGAGCGCGGTTGTGGATTGGGGATCGCCTCCGAGCCTTACTCGGTCCCCGGGAGTCACCCAGCCATAAAGGGTGACGTTGCGGGGCGGGGTGGCAAGTGCTCGGTAGCGATCTTCCGCGAAGAGAGAGAGGCCTCCCCCCAATCTCCCTGGTGGAAAGGGGGGAGGATACGTCGCGGTCGAGTAGGGGGCCCTAGATATGGTCGGGGTTTACGACCCACCATCGTGGGACCTCGCTCACTTAAAGCACCTTTTGGACCGGCTGGGGGACCTCATGTCGAGGCGCCCCCAAAGGCCGATCCTAGTGGCCGGGGACCTCAATGCTAAATCGGCGTTGTGGGGGTCCTCGGTCAGGTGCCGAAGGGACGAGGTTATGGAAGAATGGGTCGCGTCCCACGGCCTCTGTGTCATAAACAGAGGTCGGAGCAGCACCTTCGTCGGGCCGCGGGGGAGATCTGTGATCGACGTCACATTAGCGTTTTCCCAGGCGGCCCGACTAATACAAGATTGGCGGGTGGTGACCAGGGGGGAAAACCTCTCGGACCATCGTTATATCGTGGTCCGACTGGTCGCCACCCCCGAGGAGGTGCTCCTGAGACGCGGCCAAGGGGGCGTCCGACCACCAAGATGGGCCCTCCGCAAACTCGACCGCGACAAGTTGGCGGCCGCCATAACGGCGGCCACATGGGCGGACCCGGGCCCCACACCTGGGACCCGGGCCGCTATTGAGGCTGAGGCGGCCGGGCTCGTGGGCATAATGACAGCGGCGTGTGATGCCGCCATGCCCCGATCCCGGCCGCATCCCCGCCGGTCCGTGTACTGGTGATCGGCGGAGATCGCCGAACTTCGGCGCTCCGCCGGCCAAGCCCGGCGAGAAATGGACCGGCGGGGAAGGGATAGTACGGGCGGGATGGCCGCCGGGGGGGCGTACCGCGAAAAGCGGGGCGCCCTTAAGGCAGCCATCTTTACGGCCAAGTCCCATGCCTGGGATGACTTGGTCTCCACCATCGACAGGGACCCGTGGGGGCGCCCATATCACATCGTGATGAGGCGTTTGCGCAACTGGGCGCCCCCTCCAACGGCGTCCCTGGACCCCGACTTCCTCGATGAAGTGGTGGAGGCCCTCTTTCCATGGAGAGAAGTTTGCATTCCCCCCTACGAGGCCCCCCCCGGACGGGGAGGATGAGACAGTCGGGGTCACCGAGGTGGAGATAGACAGGGCCGTCAGGAGGCTCGGCGCCAAGAAAAGGGCGCCGGCCCCTGACGGCATACCAGGCACTGTATGGGCCTTGGCGATGAAGGAGGCGGAGGTGAAGAGTCGCACAATGCGGTTCTTCATCTCCTGCTTGAGGACCGGGGTGTTTCCCAGCCCCTGGAAGAGGGGCAATCTGGTCCTCTTGAGAAAGGGGGGCAAGCCGGAGGACAACCCTTCCGCTTATAGCCTATTGGATATAACGTGCCTATTGGACAAGGCGGGAAAACTATTCGAAAGAATAATACACGCCCGTCTCGTCCGGCACCTATCCCGGAGTAGTCCAACGCTCAACACCGAGCAATACGGCTTCCGGAAGGGACGGTCTAGCGTGGACGCGATTTCACGCGTCCGGTCCCTCTCGGAGGCCGTCGTGTGGAGGGGAGGAGTTGTGTTGGCGGTGGCCTTGGACATCGCCAACGTTTTCAACTCCCTCCCTTGGGACTGGGTGGAGGCAGGTCTGGCCCATTTTAAGGTCCCTCCCCACCTTGTTTCAATTATTAGGGACTATTTCTGGGATAGAAGACTGGAGTTCCGCAACAAAGTGAAACTCCAGTGCGGAAGGTGGTCTACCGCGGTGTTCCTTAGGGATCCGTACTAGGACCCCTACTATAGAACATCGCGTACGACCAAGTCCTCCGCCTTGCCCTCCTCCCCGGCTGCAGCGTCGTCTGCTACACAGACGACACGATGGTGCTGGCCGGGGGCAGGGGTTGGCGGAGCTCCCTGGAAAAGGGACGACTGGCGGTGGACCAGATGGTAGGCTCCCTGAACAGGATGGGCGTCAAGGTGGCTCTCCTCAAATCCGAGCTCGTGTTCATGCATGATGGCTCGAGGAGGAGGGGACCACCTGGGGCCTGAGTCCGGATCGACGGTGTCTCCGTGAAGACGGGTCCCACAATAAAATATCTGGGACTCGACTTGGATGGTACATGGGGGTTTCAGAAGCATTTCGAGCTTCTGGCCCCCAAGTTGGGCTGGGTGGCCAATATGCTAGGTGGCATCCTGCCCAATCTCGGCGGCCCTAAAAGGAAGGCACGGCGACTGTATGCCGGTGTCGTCCAGTCCATGGCCCTGTACGAGGCCCCGGTCTGGGCGAGTGCGATGGCGACCAACCAGCGCATAATTACGCTGGCACACCGCGCTCAGCGGTGGGTCGCCATTCGCCTCGCCCGGGCCTATAGGACGACGTCGCATATGGCCGCCACGGCCCTGGCCGGTCTTCTTCCGCTGGAGCTCCTTGCACAGATGCACGCCGAGACCTATTGGCGTGTCAAGGAGCTCCGTGCCGGGGAAGACCTCGAACATCTGGCCAGGGCCATAAGAATGGCTAGACTGCAGGCCCGTCAACGCTTCCTCCTAAAGTGGAGCATCCACCTGGGGGAGGCGACGGGCCGCTCAGGAACGAGGATCGCCAAGGCCATTCGGCCCTGTCTACAAGAATGTGTACAGGGCCCGCGGAGAGCTGTCCTTCCGGACGACGCAGGTACTCACCGAACATGAATGCTTCGGTGAGTACTTGCACAGGATTGGTAGGGAGCCTAACTCCCGCTGCTACCACTTTGGTACTGAGGTGGACTCGGCGAAACACACCCTGGAGGAATGCCCCTCCTGGGATGTGGAGTGCCGGGTCCTAATTGATGTGGTGGGAGCGGGCCTCTTTCCCCCGACCCTCATTAAAGCCATGCTTGGGGGGGACGAGGGCTGATCCGCCGTCACCTCCTTCCGTGACACAATCGTGTCACAGGAAGAGTCGGAGAAAGTGCGGCGGGGCGAAACCGTTGCCCCCCGAAATGGGGTGAGGCGCCGCAGAAGAAGGGCGGCGCTTCACCTACGCGCGCACCAGCGTTGAGGGGAGGCGCATTCGTGGCGGGGAAGAGACGCCACCGCTGGCGTTCCCTCCCCCGAGATACCTGCGGGTGCGCCGTCGCCCCCTACAATGCCGCCGGGTCCGCATGATCAACGGAGGGCCCTGCGCGGGGGAGATAAGAGGCGCCTGGTCGGGGGAGACGCGTCGCAAGGCGCGACTCCCCCCCCCGTAACAAAAAATTAGCCCAGACGCCTCCGGGAGGGGGGCAGGGCGGCCGGTTCGCAAGGGCAAATTCTCAGGCCGCCCACCCCCCTCTCAGTGCTAGATGGCTCCTGACCGAAAAGGGCGTAGGCGAACCTTTAGACCCCTCCGCCCCAGCAACCTCGGTCGGGAGCGTAGGGGCGGGCCGAGTCCGGACGGGAGCGGACCCGGCCAATAGCACTCATACAGGTGAGGTGTGACTGGACGGGAGGGCCCACATCCGGTCATGGAAGATTGGAACAGCGGGCCGGGAGGGAATTATCCCTCCCGACCCGGAAAGGGGGCCGGGTTTAGGTTTTTCCCACCCTGCAGCTGAGGGCGTCCAGGAAGTAATGCGCAAGCGGTTCCCGGGACGTCCTCGCAATGGTCGCAAGGGGCCTGGCAGAGGTTTTAATGGGTAGGCCCTCTCGGCCGTTAGTCCGAGGGGGGGGAGAGTCCCACACTACCCCTGGGTAGGTCCCGTCTTTCCCGGCGGTGTGCGTAAAGCATTTCCTCTGCCTTAAAAAAAAAAGGTTACGACCTTCAGTGTGTGCTGCGGTCTGGCGTGGCCGCTGCCTTGATCGGTGTCGATTAGAAAACCCCATCTAGAGGGACCGGCTGCGTCGTTGTCCCGTAAGTCTGGGACGTAGTCCCAGCTGGGGGAGCGGCAAGGCTGGTATTAAGGAAGGGCTGATTGGTTGCGTGCGGGTGCGGTCTCGATCGTGCTTTCAAACAACCTTTCCCGCATGGGAAAAGGCACTGGAATAACACTTCTCAGTGATTCATTCGGAGAGCAGAATATTCAGATGCTCAGGGGCTGGTGATTGTCCGCAACGGGAGGCACATCGGTGATCCGCTATGGCAACGCCGGAGTTCCACGGCCCCTGCTTCGTTAGGCTAAAGTCTCTGTGCACCTAGGTCCAGTTGCGATGAAGGGCACCAAGGAGTGTTATCTGAGCTATCAATGAAGTGTATCACTGGGGATGCCGGTGTCTGGAACCATGGATGGAAGAAGAGCGCGTAAAGCGCACTGCTTCTCCCCTCTGTGCCATAACCTTGGCGTGGTGGAGGGGTTCCGGCGAAGTAGGCTCCCCTTCCTACTTCGGCCGGAGAGGAGGCCCCTACCTGAGGATCGCTGGCGAACGGCGGCAATGGAGAAGGAAAACCCCCACAAAAAATTGGACCGCGGTGGTCTGCAACCCCGCGGTTGCTAGAGGGGGTCGAAAGACCCTTCCCCCCATTTTGCCTCACGGTACGCAGGGGCTAGAGGAGTGTTCCAAGCTGCTCAAACGTATTTCGAGCTCAGGGTCGGATACCCTGGGATTGGCGCAAGCATAATTTGCCGGCAATTCTCTCGTGCGGGCAGCTGCGCAAGGGAGCATTAGGGGGAAAATGAGCGGGCCCGATTCGTCTATAGAGCGATTGGTGCCGGCGCACTAACCCTTACAGCGGAGGCCGCCGGGTCCCAAATGTCAGTACGGCAGCCGGTCTTCTCTCTCGGGTGGCCGCTGCGCCCAAGACTCGCCCATGGGGCGGTTGGTCGGGCGGGCCCTTACAGCGGGGAACTTGGGGGGAGGCGATTGCGACATGGTAAAGTCGCGCCCTCGGGCGGAGCAGCAGCTGGCACCCACGGCGATAGGCGACATGGGTGGGTCGCAACACCCTTTCGCCGTTGTCAGTTCGTGGAGCCCCCCGCGTGGCGGCGGCCCTGACGATACACACAGAGTTGGAGATGTGAATCCCCGAAACCGGTTGCGTGTCTTGTGCACTGGGATGGGAGTAGGGGGCTGGACCCAAGTGTCCCTCTGCGGTATTCCCGGGGACCAGTCGTATAGGCTCTCTCCCGGCGAGTACACCGGGCGTTCCCCTCCCTTGCGGAGCAGGGGATGGGAGATACGCCGGAGAGCCGATCCGTCAAGGGTGGTGGAATAAACTATCAAAGGAATGATACAAACCTTCAGACGTAGTTGAGGAGGTGGAGACCACACCAACACCCGTGGTCTCAGAAGCCAACATACTATCGTTGGTCCCAACAGAGGTTGCAGTGTCGCCTGCAGCCTCAGGGAAGGATTGGAGGAATGAGGGCGTGCCGGTCACCAGCTGTTTTCATGAGGGGACCGACACGGTCTCGGGGAGCGGGGGTACGGGGAAAAGGTTGAGGCCGTTCAGGGCAGCCTCCTCTTCTGTGTGCTTCCGCAGCGGCAAGGAGCATCGCGGGATTGGGGCGAGTTCTCGCTCGCACTCGCGCGACCTTGGCGTAGGTGAGGAGGGAAGGAATCGCCGGGGGGACTGCGGTCCACTGCCGGCACCTCCGAGAAGGCCAGCGGCACAACACTGCTGCCGCCTCCCATCACCCCCTGTCATCGACGCCGAGACCGGGTAAGCCGTTCACCGGCTCAGTCAGACTCCATTACGGTGAAGTGGAACGAGACCGGGCAAGTGAATACTGAAAGGCGAGTGAGAATGAAAGTGTTCGGGGAGTTTGAGGGGGAAAGTAGTGGTCGACCGCGTCGGAAGCGGAGGGGTCCCCTACTGCAGCGGCGACCGGGGTCTCCACCCCCTTAAAAGAGAAATTTCCTCGAAAGAATGGTCAAGAGTGATAGCCGAAACATCAAGCCCGGGGATATCCGCCCTGGAATGGACTGTATGGAGACACTTTGGCTACAATGTCCCCTTACGGTCGCGAAGAAGATCGCGGACAGAGGACGCCTACGTGTGAAGTAGTCCTTCGTCCGCGTGGAGGCCTTAGCGCGGAACCCGCTCCAATGCTTTAAATTTTTGGAGTGGGACCATGTCAGGGCTTCTTGCAAGAGTAAAGCCGATGGTCTTTGCTACCACTGTGGTTAGGCGGGCCATAGGGCCGCCACGTGCGATGTGCCGGCGACATGTCCGGTGTGTCGCGACGCTGGTCGACCCTGTGGCCGCAGAGTGGGAGGCCCTGCTTGCCAAATGGCCAAGCGGGGCAAAGGGGGAAAGGGGGAAGAGGAGGTGAAAGGCCGCCACTGATTCTCCCCTTGAGAAAATAGAGAAGCCTCCCTTCCCGACACCGGTGGGGGAGGCCCATCAGTCGGAAACCTCTGTCTCCCCTGCGGCCCCTACGAAGGCCTCCTTTTGGACTAGGTGGAAGACGTAGAACGGGTTGACGATTGTGGAGATGGACAAGGCCGTCAAGAAGCACGGCGCCAAGAAAAGGGCGCCGGGCCTTGACGGCATCCCGGGCACAATCTGGGCCTTGGCAATAAGGATAGGGGAAGTGAAGGGCCGCATGATGCGGCTTTTCACCTTTTGCTTGAGGACCGGGATGTTCCCCAGCCCCTGGAAGAGGACCAACTTGATTTTCTTAAAAAAGGAGGGCAAGGCAGAGGATAGCCCTTCTGCTTATAGACGAATATGACTGCTTAACGAGGCGGATAAGTTATTCGAGAAAATAATACACTCCCGCCTCGTCCGGCATCTATCCCGGGATAGTCCCACGCCCAACGAGGAGCAGTATGGCTTTCGGGAGGAACGGTCAGATGTGGACTCGATTCTGCGCGTCCGGTCCCTCTCGGAGGCCGTCGTGAGGGGGGTAGTGTTGGCGGTGTCACTCGACATCGTCAATGCATTTAACTCCTTCCCTTGGGACCAGGTGGAGGCGGGTTTGGCCCATTTTAGGATCGCCCCCACCTGGTCTCAATTATCAGAGGCTACTTCTGCGATAGAAAACTGGAGTTCCGCAACAAAGCGAAACTCCAGTGCGAAAGGGAGGCCTACCGCGATTTTCCGCAGAAGTCCGTGCTAGAACCCATATTAGGGAACATCGCGTACGACCAAATCCTCCGCCTTGCCCTCCCCCCTGACTGCACCGTCGTCTGCTATGCAGATGGCACTGTAGTGCTGGCCGGGGCAGGGGCTCGCAGGACGCCCTGGAAATGGGATGCCTGGCGGTGGACCAGGTGGTGAGCTCCCTAAATAGGATGGGTCTCAAGGTGGCCTCCCTGAAAACTGAGATCATGCTTGTGCATGATGGGTCCAGGAGGAAGCCACTTAGTGCCTGGGTCCGGATCGGCAACAACTCCGTAAAGGAGGATCCCACATTGAAGTGACTCGTCTTGGATGGTACATGGGTATTTCAAAAGCATTTTGAGCTCCTGGCCCCCAAGTTGGGCAGGGTGGCGAACATGTTGGGTAACCTCCTGCCCAACCTCGGCGGTCCAAAAAGGAAGGCGCGGAGGCTGTATACCGGCGTCGTCACTCCATGGCCCTTTACGAGGTTTAGGTCTAGGCGATTGTGATGGCAACCAACCAGCGCATCACAGCGCTGGGACACCGCGCTCACCGGTGGGTCGCCATCCGTCTCGCCCGGGACTATAGGACAACGTCGCATATGGCCGCTGCGGCTCTGGCCGGTCTCGACCTGCTGGAGCTTCTTGCGCAAATGTACGTCGAGAATTATCGGCGTGTAAAGGAGCTCCGGAGTGAGGGAGACCAAGAACATCTGACCATAGATTTAGCGAAAGAGGAGGCCGGGCAGCCCCCCTTCCTCAAGTGGAACCTCCACCTGGAGGGGGCGACAGGCCTGTCAGGATGGAGGGTCGCCGAGGTCATCCGGCACTGTATATAGAAATGGGTAGACAGGGCCCCCGGAGAGTTATCTTTCCGGACAACGCAGGTACTCACCTCAGGACATGGATGTTTCGGTGAGTACCTGCACAGGATTGAAAAGGAGCTTACCTCCCGCTGCCACCACTGTGGTGCCGAGGTGGACTCGGGGCAACACATTCTGGAGGAATGTCTCTCCTGGGTGGACGAGCGCCGCGACCTGACCGGAGTGTTGGAGACAGACTTCTCTCCCCCGGCCCTTATCAGGGACATGCTTAAGGGAGATAAGGGCCGGTCCGCCGTCACCTCCTTCTGCGACACAGTCCTGTCGTAGACGGAGGACGCGGAAAGAGAGAGGAAGAGCGAAATCGTCCTTCGGGACGAGGAGAGGCGCCGAAGAAGAAGGAGGAGAACGGCGCCTCTCCCATCCGAGCATTTGCGCAGAATAAAGAGGCGGCGTACTCGTGGGGAAAGGACGTCACTGTTGGCGTTCTCTCCCCCGGAGTATCTGAGGGTGGCAATCACCGGAGAACCCGGCGGGGCAGAGATAATAGGAGGCGCGCAGTTGAGAGGGGGAGACGCCCCATAAAGCGCGAATCTGCCCCCGTGACAAGAAGTCAAACCAGGTGCCTCCAGAAAGATGGTGAGGTGGCCGGTCCGTCAGCGCGGAGGCCACTCACTCCCCCTCCCAGAGTACGGGGGCTCCTGACCGAGGGGAGTGGAGGGGCATAATGACCCTCGATCGGGTCACCCATAACCTCGATCGGGAGCGAAGAGGCGGACCGGACAGGACCTGGCCCATGATGCCCCGTTAGAACAAGGATATGACCGGACAGGGGAGCCCCGTCTGGTCACGGAGGATTGGTGTAGAGGGCCGGGAAAGTTTCCGGCTCTGGATAGGGGGTGGGTCAGTTAGACCCGCCCGGCAGCTAAGGGTGTCCTTTAAGTCATGCGCAAGTAGTTCTCGGGGCGCCCTTGCGACGGCAGAGATTTAGTGGGTAGGCCCCCCTCGACGGTTAGTGCCGAGGAGGGGAGTCCCACACTACATCTGGGGAAGTCAGGTATTCCATGGGTGTGCGTAATGCATTTTCTCTGCTTTAAAAAAAAAAAGTGGTGATGATGGTGCCTTTTTCAGCGTCTCTAATTCAGCTTGTATTTTCTGAATGTGATGTGTTATGTAGGACAAAACATGATGAAACGCTAAAAGACGTTTCAGCCAAAATGCACGTATTGCATAAACGAACACTGCGAAATACGGCAAGTAAATCAAAATTGCACGCGCTGCAAAAACATCACGTTATACTTTTGAACTGTTGGGTAATTAGGTCGGTAACCTAATTCCCTAATTTCACGAATGATATATAAAGAGTTGGACCCCCTACTCGAGAGAGAGAGAGAGAGAGAGAGAGAGAGAGAGAGAGAGAGAGAGAGAGAGAGAGAGAGAGAGAGAGAGAGAGAAAGAGAGAGAGAGAGGAGAGAGAAAAGTACTGTCTAGTCTAGAGGCGCACGTTACATGTCTCAAGTGAGAGACAACTGACTCGAGAGTAATACGAGTGTCCTGCATTACAATAGCGCGATACATTAATCTAATCGGTGTAGGATAAGCTAAAAAGTATATATGTGAAGTGCAATAAGAGCGTGAGCAGGAATTGTAAGAAAACAAGTTCTATTACATCGAATAATACATTTTATTAAGAAACTCCTCAAGACTACTAGATTCCCTTATTATCCTATACGTTTGCACGTCTGCACCGGATCCCAATTACCGGTTGTGCTTATCGTAACCAAGGGCACAACAGATGTTTCCAAACAGCTACCTCCGTTTTTAGCAACACTGTGTCATCAATGTTTAACTGTGGAAAATAATATTATTTAATAGGTATTGGATATGTGCATTGTATCTATGTTCGTGCATGATCAGCAAACCTGAGAAGTTTGCATTGCTTACCATTAAGTTAGTAGACAAAATTGAATATGTCATAGTATATGCCACAGATGTATAAACTTTTTTTTTTAAGTAGGGAAATGCATTACGCATACCCGCCTCCCGTAAGGTAGGACGGGTTATATGATACTCTTCCCCCCGATAAATCTGGGGGAGAGGGGGGGCTACACACTAAAACTCCTGGTGGGTCCGTCTTCGGCGATCGTCGTGGGGCCTCGCAGGGACCACTTGCGTATTACTTCCGCAAGGCCCCCCCTACGCAGTCCTCGGATAACTCCCAAGTCGAGAGGATGATTCCCCTTGGCCGGACCTCTGTTCTCTTACAGCGGCGTGGTGCGATCCAACACCGCGCCGCTTCCTTCTCGGGTCGCTATTAACAGAGAAGTGTGCCCTCGCACACCCTTCCAGCTGCCCATAGAGGAGTAGGGGGACCGGGACAGAGCGAACTCACCCAATTGGTGGACCCGCCAGGAGCAGCCAATCCCCGGTCCCGCTCCCCCCGGCGCCAGCCGCGATGTTCAGCCAGGTCGTAGCCCCGGTGTAGATAGTCAGACCGGTGCCCTCTCCGCCGACTGGTTCCCGGGACAAGCTTCCGGGATCCGCCGGTACAACCTCCTTAGGGGTTTCCGTCCCATGTGTGGCAGCCAGACCTCCCCGGTCGGACGCCACATTAGGCGGCCGCGCCCTCTTATGACTCGGGGGCCACCGAGACCCCAGGTCACCTTCGTCCCTCATCATTGGGCAGGCGGGTCCACCGATACGGTGGCCCGCCTCCCGCCCTTTCTTGCGGCAAACCGCGCAGAATATACCTTTTGCGCAGTCCTGCGCGATGTGCGCCGCCCGGCTATACCGGTAGCATAACCGGCTCCGATCCAAGTACGCGGAGCAGGCGCCCGGGCATAGCCGAGCCTCCAAAACTTGTAGCACTGGAGCGGGTAGTTATCGAGCATTCTCACCGAAGCTCTCGCCCACCCCAGTGCCACACTTCCCTTCCGGGCCACCGCGACGGCGGGCTTGAGGGAGAGACGCGTCCAAGAAGTCACCACTCCTCTCCATTCCCGCCTGATGGGCCCCACTCGCACCTCACTTAGGGCGCAGTTTCTCCGGACCGCAAGGACACCAACCACCTCTTTAGAGATGACCGACTCGTCGATACCCACGAGCCGAATCTCTTTATATCTCCTTGGCTTCCCAACCAAGGCCCCAGGGACCGACGTCCTGATCCTTTCGGCTAGGGCGTCAGCTCCTCGCTCTCTTCCCCCCTTGTCGGGGATCCAGAAAAAGGCCGTCATTTGCGGCCCATCTCACAAAGGCCGGCTGGTACCTTCCAAAGGGATTTCACGCACCCTTTGGAGGGCCTCCGCGTACGAGAGGCCCCCCTCCTCCAAGCGGACCACCACCGCCGCCGTCACCGGCAGTCCCCTCTCTACTCCCGTCGGCAGACCAGGCCCAACCGGGCAGCGGGGAGGGACCCGAAAGCCCCCCACCGACGCCCCTGGTGTGGCCGCGTTTGGCGCACTCTCTCCTGTGAGCTCTGCTTCTGTATCTTTTTTCCTCCTTGTCTTCCTATCACCCCCCTCTTTCCCTCTCCCACGGTCATTTATCCCCGACCCCCAGTAGGGACGGTGACCTCCCTTTACGTGTCCCCAGCGCTCCCCTTTCACCAGTGGCGGCACCCCGAGTCGGGGACATCGCTTGATCTCTCATATCGGGCCGTACCTCCCGAAACGGAGACACGGCCCGACCCGTCCGCTCTATGTGGGCCGGGGATGTACTTTGAAACACCCTCGTGTCCTTTCCACTCTTCCTCACCAATATCCTTTCCTCCAACGTTTCCTTTTCCCTCTTCCATCCTTTTCTTTTTTTCTCCTACTTTTCTCTGTCCAACTTCCATATTTCCATTTCTTTTTTACCCCACCATATCTGTTTCCTATACAATTTTAACTCTACTTCCATCCCTTTTTTCCTCATCCCATTTACTCCCCATTCTCTTCTATTCTTTTAATTCTTTCCTCAGTTTTTTCTCCCTAACCTCTCATTCACAATCTTTCTCACCTCCCATACCTGCCATTTTAAGTATTCCGTCCTTTGCCTAAATATTCTTGCAATATCCTCACAAAACTTTACCATTTCTTCTTTCCTAATGGCCAATCTTTCCTTTTCTACCTTGCTCATTCTTTTACTCTTTTCCCATACCTCTTCCATATATCCTGCACTTTCTCCCACATAGCTTAGTCTCGTCAGTATAAACTCCGAGTTTTTTTTTCGCCTTTCGCATGTCTCCGACTCTTTCTCATCCGTTTCCATTTCCTCTCCCTTCTCGTCTTCTTCCTCTTTCCCCATTCCAGTCTTCTCTTCCTCCTCCCTTTTCACCTTTCTTCTCTTACCCCCATCCGTCCGCTCTCCCTCCCTCCATCTTTGCCTCCCTTTCCAATCCCTTTCCTCACCTTTGCCTCCCTTTCCAATTCCTCCCCCTCCCCTCGGCGGTAGTCCGATCTACCGGGATACCCGCCGATGACACTCCGGCAGTCACGCTCTCGTCTGGCCCATCGTCCGTTGACGATAAGGGGGGGCCTTGGACCGCAACCCTCTATGCCGGCGCGACGCATTCGACCCGCCGCAGGTTTTATTTTCTTAAGGCTGCTCATCATCATAGTTAATGGGGGCGACCCCCCAATCCGGGTGGCGTATCGGGCCACCCCCTAGGGCGGTTTGGTTCAACAGAACCTAAGGAGCCCGCTCTGCCCCTGCTGTGGGAGACCGGGAACCCAACCCATCCCGCCTTTTCTCGAAGTCACTGATACTCCCGTGCACAGCTGCCCATACGGGAGGTCGATTGCCATACAGGCATTAGGGACCCGACAATTCCCGCAGTGGAGTCGGTTCGCCCGCACCAGCCGCCTAAAGGACGACCGGGCGCGTTCTCCTTCCCCCAATACTCTCGGGCGCTGCTGCCCGTCCGAGAGGCCAGTACCGTAATGGTATAAGGAATCCGGCTCCTGATACTCATGGGTGCAGCAACCCACCTATGAGGGCTTTTTAGTCGCCTTTTACAACACGCAGGCCACGTTACGTTGGGAGTATTCTTAACGTCCGCCACCCACGCGGACAACAGATGTATAAACCATGCAAACATTCCAAGTTTTATCATCAGTGTTAATTATTCTACGAGATTGCAATGATGTCATTTAAAAATATATATGATGTATCGTTGCTATTTGTTTGAATAATCAATGCCTTTTCTATTTGTAATGATAATAATATACACTTTGATTAAATGAACACAGTACTTAATTCTTACCTTACAGTAAAAATACCTTATACTAGATATGTAAATATAAAACCGGAATTATTGTATAGAAAATACACGTTTATTGTATGAAAATGATAAAAAATATTATTTTATTCAAAGTATTGCCCATCGCTAGCTATACATTTTTCCCACCTGTCTGACAATTTGTGGATGCCACGCCAAAAAAACTGTTGCTCTTTTGAAGCAAACCAGTCATCGAGCCATTTTCGTAAGAAGTGAAGCGCTGCTTAGCAAGTGTGTGTCCCATCGTTGCAAATAAATTATAATCGGACGGAGCCAAGTCTGGTAAGTAAATCGCATGCGAAAATATTTCCCAACTAAACGCCTCAATTGACGCCTTCCTTGACCAGTTTTGCTGTGTGTAATGGTGCATTATCATGAAGCAAAATCATTTTGTGATGCCTTTTTTTATATTCTGATCGCTTTTCACGCAAAGCTTGATTCAAATCGATCATTTGTCGGTAGCGTTCAGTATTAACGGTTTGGCCAGGTTTTAGCAGCTCATAATAAATCATAATAGATCACACCCTTCTGATCCCACCAAACACAGAGCATTATCTTCTGTCCATAACGATTTGGCCTTGCAGTCGATGTCGATGGATTCGCCTGGAGTTACCTATGACCTTTTACGCTTAGGATTCTCAAAATATATCAACTTTTCATCGCCAGTCACAATTCGATGGAGAAATGATTTTTTTTTGTACCTGGCGAGCAGCATTTCGCAAGTGGTTTTTCGGTTTTCCTGCTGTCTTTTACTTAGTTCATGTGGAACCCATTTTCCCATCTTCTGGATCTTTCCGATGGCTTTCAAACGTATAGAGACGGCTTCTCGTGTCACATGTAATTGATCCGCGAGTTATTGTTGCGTTTGAGTGTCATCCTCATCCAACAATGCTTGCAATTCGCTGTCTTCAAACTTTTTCGGTGGTCTTCCACGTTCTTCGTTTTTCACGTCAAAATCGCCACTTTTGAATTTTTTAAACCACTCAAAGCACTGTAATTTGCCAAGAGCATGCTCACCGTAAGCTTCGACAAGCATTCGATGCGATTCTGCAGCAGTTTTCTTCAAATGGTAACAGAAAATTAATGCTGTTCGCAAATCGTAGTTTCCAGGCATAAAATTCGACATGTTCAACGCTATTACAAACTATGCTGTTGTACGAAATTTGTATTTTTGTGAGTTGAAAATCTTTGTCAGAGATCTCAACGAGAAAATGGCGCCAATGACGCGATTTGACGGTAACGACATTAACAGCTAGGGTCATCTATGGGCAAATATCGGTTTCATATTTACAGACCTGGTAATAAACGTCCTTCCGTTACCAGTATACACGGGAAACGACGATTTGCATGGACCAAAATTACGTATAATAAAATTACAATTAATAAAGAAGCGAATTCATATTTAGTGATAAGCGATAACGACTTACATTTGATTGTAAGAAAATTGGCGATCATTATATTTGTGAACAGGGGATCCGATATATAAAATTTAAGCGGACTCACCATGCGAAGTCCATCTGTTTAGAAGAGACAGTATATTGTCACACAAAATATATTCTCGCTAACCACACAGTAGTGATCGCATTAAAAGAAAAAAAATGCATGGTTATATTCTACCCGGAATGAATAAGTTATACATGTTCAATGTAAAAATAAAAATTATTACAATAAAACCAAGAATACGGAAATAATGAAATTCAAAGAACAATGCAAATTATTAATAAACAAAATAACAATACAGTTACAAAGAGTAATAGAAGATAAAATAATAGAAACAAACATACCGGAATATAATATAACCATAGCAAAAGAACGAATACAAACTATAAATAATACAATACCTCGATTAAAAATGAAAAAAATTATTCAAAATCCGACAGAATTAACCGACTTAAGTAGAGAATTAACACAAACACAAAAAGAGTTAGAAAACTCGGATATATTTACAAACTATAAACATTTAGTTTATATTACCGCACCGGGCCGCATAATAATCATAATGATAATAACAATTGTAATATTTTTATTGAGAAAAATAAACAAATTAAGATACCTCGACATACGACAAGATCTCGAACAAAAAGCAAGGATATCTCAACAAAGACCATCTGTATCTACTATAGAAAGCGAAATTAATGAAATTAATTCCAAGTTTACCATTACATTGTAAACCATCCATATCTACCATACCCTCACTAATACGTAGACATAGCATAGAACAATTATAAAAAACTATAGAATTAAGCAAACGATTGTAAACAAAAAAAAATTGTAAACGGGAAAAACCAAATGTATTTAGAATAAGAATTTAGCGAAAACGACGCGTTTTCTTTCTTCAAGGGGGAAGGATATTATGTAGGACAAACCATGATGAAACGTTAAAAGATGTTTCAGCCGAAATGCACGTGTTACATAAACGAGCACTACGCAATACGGCAAGCAAATCAAAAGTGTATGCGCTGCATAAAACATCGCGTTACACTTTTGATCTGTTGGGTAATTAAGCCGGTAACCTAATACCTTAATTTCAAGAATAATATATAAAGGGTAGGACAACTTACTCCATAGAATTGTCCAATCAAAGAACGCGCGCGTTACATATGTCAGGTATGAGATAACCGACTCGCGAGTAACGTGAGTGACATAACGATAACGCGATACATTAACCTAAGCAGTGTAAAACAAGTTAACCTTTTGGGGACGGAACCGCTCGACGGGCTATAAGGAAGATAAGACTTCATCGCTAATGGCCCCTAATGTCTTTGAATGAAAACGTGACTCTTTTACTACACCTATGCGTATCCTATCGCTCAGAACGACAGACGTCGCGAGCCTTGCAGCTACGAACTAATTTGGGCGGCTATATGCCGACACGCGTCCGGAACGGTAAAACGGCTTGGGCGGCTATATGCCGACACTCGTCCCCAAAGGGTTAAACATACACAAGTGTACATGTAAAATACAATAAGAAAGTTTATCAGGAGTTATAAGAAGAAAAGTCGAAATAAATCAAATCGTAATCTTTATTAAATTTTACGACTATTCTTTCTCCGCGACCATCCCGCTCTGTTTGCACGTTTAACCCCGGAGCCCAACTACCCGTTGTGCTCGACGCCAACAGGGGCACAACACTTAACATTTCGTTTGCTGTAGTAAAGAAGGTTATCCGTTTATATGTTAGATGTAATAAATAGAAATAAGTAAAACCTAACTATTAAAATGTTTATTTTTTTATTTCTTCTGTTAAGTACAAATATAAGCGTTCAAATTATCTTAGATGCAAAAGTATATACAGGGTGACCCATTTTAACTTAGGCAGCCAAATAACTCGAAAAATAAGCACACTACGAAAAAATGTTTAGAATCAAAATTTCGTCATTTCGAAGGGGACGTACAATGACGTTAAAATTAGCCCCCCCACCCCTCCACCTGGGCGGTTGGGGGGGGCT
>NW_022639561.1:128529-128685 GCF_010583005.1 Odontomachus brunneus
AGGACATCGAGGGACGAGGATGCAGAGGACGACAACGAGCGGAGCCCTCCATCAGGTGAATCGCACTCTCGTACTTTGGCGACGAAAAATTATTATCGCGAATTATCGGGCGCTCAGCAATAGAAAATATTCTATTGCTGAGAAAGTATCGTAGAG
>NW_022639561.1:128695-129064 GCF_010583005.1 Odontomachus brunneus
TATTGCAGAATCGTAAGCATGGGTTCTCAGTAAGAGAAATCAAAGAAATTGAATTTCGTCGATTACAGCGCCATCTATCATGAATCGAGAAAAATGTTTCAGATAAATTGTATGTGTTTTTAGCCAAAGATTCCAACTATGCAATAAAAAATAGGGGTTCCCATTTAAGATTTCAAACTTGCCCCCCCTCACCGCCCAGAGAGAGGGGGTGCGGGGGGCTAATTTTAACGTCATTGTACGTCCCCCTCGACATGACGAAATTTTGATTCTAAACATTTTTTCGTAGTGTGCTTATTTTTCGAGTTATTTGGCTACCTAAGTTAAAATGGGTCACCATGTATATATATATATATATATATATATATATAT
>NW_022639561.1:129074-129792 GCF_010583005.1 Odontomachus brunneus
AATTTAGAACAAAGCGAAGAAGCGATTTTTGCGAGCGGAGCAGATGCGAAGGTCAGCGCGTCCCGAATTTTGTGCCCCTCGACGCCCCTTGCCGACCACCAGGACGAGGAGCGGAGGACATCGAGGGACGAGGATGCAGAGGACGACAACGAGCGGAGCCCTCCATTAGGTGAATCGCACTCTCGTACTTTGGCGACGAAAAATTATTGTCGCGAATTATCGGGCGCTCAGCAATAGAAAATATTCTATTGCTGAGAAAGTATCGTAGAGACAATACAGTATCGCGTTTAGACGGATCAGCTGTATTTACTTTCAGCGAAGCAGCCGTCACGAGAAACCCGGCAGGAAAAAACGGGAGAGCCGGGAGAGACAACCAAGCGAACTCCCGATGTCAACAACGTCTCGAGACGAGAAGCGTCTCGAGACAATGGTACCGAAATCTGCCGATTCTCGACTACCGACCACACCAGGACAAGGGGGGCAGCGACGAGGGAAGATCCACGAGGATACGTGATCCTCCCAGAGCCGATCAGCTGTCAGCCTTACCGCTACTACCGCCGTGATCAGACGACAATTACCGTGCAGTCAAAGTGTGAAGGAGAGAAAGAGAGAAAGCGAAAGAGAGAGAGCGAAAAGAGAGAGGAGTGAGAGAGTGCGGAGAAAGAGAGAGAGAGAGAGAGAGAGAGAGAGAGAGAGAGAGAGAGAGAGAGAGAGAGAG
>NW_022639561.1:129928-131288 GCF_010583005.1 Odontomachus brunneus
AGAGAGAGAGAGAGAGAGAGAGAGAGAGAGAGAGAGAGAGAGCGAAGGGAGCGAAGGAACGAGCGGAACGAGAGAGAGTGAGCGGAGTGAGAGAGGACTGGGAGAGGGAGAAAAAGAGAGGCGAGAGAGAGAGAGCAAGAGAAGGAGGACCGCCGCCGCTACCGTCATCGCTGACACCGCCGCCGACGCAAGGGTCGCCGCCGAAAATCTGTAAGACTGACCATCTGCTCTAAACTTAATTGTGTCGCGCACCGTATCGTACCGTCGTGTCTCGTCCGCGGATAAAGATGGTCGCGCGGATAAAGAAGGCTCGCCCGAGGAAAGCGTCCTCGGGCTTAGTGTACCGTTTCGCGAAGTGTACCGTCTCGCGAATTATATTGTCTCGCGTGTATTAACGATCGGGACGAGAGAGAGTCCTCGAATAAACGTCTCTTTATTACCGTTACCGAGTTTAGTGATTTCGCCTCCTAACCCATCCCGTCTCCGACTTTAATTTAAAACGAGCTACCGGTCCCGACGGTTTCGGGACGCACATCTTTTGTGATCAGTAATTATTCTCGCGTTTATCGAGGTGGTGCGGCCTTTCCGTACCTGGCGCCCAACTCTCGCGGAAATCTTTGTGGCGCGTCCGGGAGCCGACGGCAATTTGACGACGAGGCGAACAGGCGACTGTTTGCCGTCGCTCGCGAGAAGTTCCGCTCGCGAGTATCGTCACAATATATATATATATATACATATATACCTCACATAGCACTGAGAATTTAAAAAGAATTCATTCGTACATCAGTAATTATGAGTTCATTTTCAGATACAAACAGAATATTCATGTCTTATAAAACGAGAAAAGATTTCTTTTTACATCTGAGAATGAACTCATAATTACTGACATACGAAACAATTCTTTTCGAACTCTCTGTGCTATCTGAGACGTTAATAATAACGTTAATATTAACAATACTTATATAAGGTTGTTTTTATAATTTTTCTTCACAAATATTTTACACTTAAGTTTCACTTTTTCCGTTTATTATGCATGCCCTTACAGAAATATCATACCGAGAATCATTGATTAATTACTTATTTCCAGTATTAAAAGTACAGTATTTAGTAATATTCTGTGATTCAAATACAGCTTTTAGTGCTCAAGTATTTCAATATTTAATGTTACAAATATTATCTTATGATTGATTTCAATACTTAAATATTGATATGTAATACTTTGTCTAGTGATAAAATACTTACGCCGAGCATTGTAAATATTTAAATACTAATATACGAGGGTAGTCCCGGAAGTACCCGACTTGACGTATAGATGGCGGTTGTTGTTTGAAAAAATCACTATGGCCGAAAGCATCAACCT
>NW_022639561.1:131298-131649 GCF_010583005.1 Odontomachus brunneus
AATTTAGAACAAAGCGAAGAAGCGATTTTTGCGAGCGGAGCAGATGCGAAGGTCAGCGCGTCCCGAATTTTGTGCCCCTCGACGCCCCTTGCCGACCACCAGGACGAGGAGCGGAGGACATCGAGGGACGAGGATGCAGAGGACGACAACGAGCGGAGCCCTCCATTAGGTGAATCGCACTCTCGTACTTTGGCGACGAAAAATTATTGTCGCGAATTATCGGGCGCTCAGCAATAGAAAATATTCTATTGCTGAGAAAGTATCGTAGAGACAATACAGTATCGCGTTTAGACGGATCAGCTGTATTTACTTTCAGCGAAGCAGCCGTCACGAGAAACCCGGCAGGAAAAA
>NW_022639561.1:132183-133285 GCF_010583005.1 Odontomachus brunneus
CAGTGGTCGACCAAATGAGGTGACCACGCCAGAAATGGTGACGAAAATCCACAAAATTGTATTGGATGACCGTCGACTGAAAGTGCGCGAGTTAGCTGACATGCTGGGCATATCAAAAAGTGCTGTACATCGCATATTGACTGAAAATTTGGACATGAAAAAGCTGTGCGCACGATGGGTGCCGCGTTCGCTCACAATTGAACAAAAACAGCGTCGTGAGGATGTTTCAATCGAGTGTTTGGCGATGTTTCGCAGTAATAAGGCCGAGTCTTTGCGTCGATTCATAACCATGGATGAAACAAGAGTTCATCATTTCACACTTGAGATGAAAAAATAGTCGAAACAGTGAACTGAAAGGGGAGAATCGGCTCCGAAAAAGGCGAAGACAATCGGTTGGCAAGATTATGGCGTCAGTTTTTTGGGATGTGCGTGGGATAATTTTCATTGATTATCTTCAAAAAGAAAAAACAATCAACGGCGAGTATTATGCGAACTTATTGCAGCGTTTGAGTGATGAAATCAAGAAAAAACGTCCGCATTTGGCGAAAAAGAAAGTGTTGTTTCATCATGACAATGCACCGGCTCACACGTCCGTTATTGCGATGGCCAAAATCAATGAGTTAAAGTTCGAATTGCTTTCTCACGCACCCTATTCACCAGATTTAGCTTCCTCAGATTATTATCTATTTCCAAACTTGAAAAAATGGCTTGGTGGTAAAAGATTTGCTAACAATAAAGAGGTGGAGTCTGCGGTTGATGGCTATTTTGAGGAACTCGATGGTTCTCACTATAAACATGGTATCGAAGCTATTGAACATCGCTGGGAAAAGTGTATCGAGCTAAAAGAGGACTATGTTGAGAAATAAAGATATATTTTTTGAAAATTTTTGTGTTTTCTTTGTTAGGCCGGGTACTTCTGGGACTACCCTCGTATATATATACTTTGCTAAGTGATGAAATACTTACGCAAAGTACTGTTAAGATTTAAAGTATTAACCCAGACAGCACACAATATTAGTAAGTTATTAGATAAATATTTATATTCATGTTGAATTATTTTTTAGAAATATTATATAAATATTTTATAAATATTTTATATATA
>NW_022639561.1:136520-138034 GCF_010583005.1 Odontomachus brunneus
TATATTTATATATATATATATATATATATATATATATATATATATATATATATATATATATATATTGTGACGTGGCAGCCTCGGAGGCGCCCGTCTTAAGAAAAACCGTACCGATTTGGTGTAAATGTTTCTCGCGTATCACGTCGAGAACGGTTTTTCGCGAATATTGTCGGTTACCGCATCCGTCGTATTTTTGTTTGTGAAAGTCTCTAGGACGAATATTGGAAGCGATTTTTGCGAGCGGAGCAGATGCGAAGGTCAGCGCGTCCCTAACTTTGTGCCCCTCGGCTTCCCTTGCCGGCCACCAGAACCAACGTAGCTGAGGACATCGAGGGACGAAGGAGCATCGACCACCGCCTCATTGCTCTCGATCAGGTGAATCGCTCTCGATAGAATTATCGTCAGAAAATTTACGAAGTCTCGATTACTCAGCGATACCGAAATTATAACGCTTAGAACATTCCGTATCGAGCACACAGTTACCGCTATTAGACGAGCCTGTCAACTGTGTTTACTTTCAGCGGACCGTCGCGAAGAACCCAGCCAGGAAAAACGGGAGCGCCGATGGAAGATCCATGACGGCAACAGTGTCTCTAGACAGGAAATGTCTCGAGACCAAAACATAGAAAATTGTCAATTCCCGAATGCCGAGGCTCGCAGGGCGAAAGAGGCAGCGACGGAGGAGGACCTGCGAGGATACGCGATCCTCCGGGAGCCGACGGACCGCCAGCCTTACCGCGACTATAAGCAGAGTACCGTTGCCGATAACTACCGTGTGTGCAGAGAGAGAGAGAGAGAGAGAGAGAGAGAGAGAGAAAGCGGAACAAGGAGCGGAGGCCGGGAGAAAACAACAGCGTTGGGGAGAAAGAGAGAGAGAGAGAGAGAGCACGAGAGCAGAGCGCAACCCCGATCCTACAGGAGGATCACCGTCGTCATTGTCGCCGCCGCCAACACCCGGGACGCCGCCGATCACTGTAAGATTACTATATCTGCACCACATTTTATCGCGTTTTCATCTCGTCTCGGTTAACATTGTCTCGCGAATCGGCCGTGCGTGGGTTAAGGCTCACCCGAGGAGATCGTTCTCGGGTTTTTCATTTTCGCGAGCATCTTGTCGTATCGCGATTAATGACCGTTTTAGTGAATATTGCCGCGCTTTTTACCGAGACGTGCGAGTGTCCCGCGAATAAACAAATTACACCAGAACACGCGTGTCGTCATTTACGCCTTTCCTGAACCCATCCCGTCTCCGACTTAAAATCACGAAGAGCTACCGGTCTCGACGGTCTCCGTGATCCGCGCTTTTTGTGTTATTTATCGCATTTCGCATTTATTGAGGTGGTGTGGCCTTTTCCGCACCTGGCGCCCAACTATCGTCTTCGTTTTTATGGCGTGAACCTAAGCCGACGGCAAATTGCCGACGCGACGGACAGGCAACTGTCTGCCGTCGATCGCGGATATATCGTCGGTATATATATATATATATATATATATATATATATATATATATATAT
>NW_022639561.1:138085-141782 GCF_010583005.1 Odontomachus brunneus
TATATATATATATATATATATATATATATATATATATATATATATATCCTGGGTGTCCCATTTTAAATTACGCACCCGAATATTTCGTCAAGGAAGCCACCAATCCGAAAATAACCCTTACAAGAGTTGTTGGGTTAGGAAGAGGACATCGGATAGTGATTTTAAATTTCACCTTGATCTTAACCTTTCAGGTCATTTGAAGGTCAAATCTTAAAAAACAAACCATGATCAATGTTGATTTTCAGGTCATGATAGACTTGTCAGCGGTTCGACCTTGAAATGATCTTTAAAGGTCATTTCGACTCTTAACGTAACTTTAAAGTTTCTATTTAAAAAATTAGATTTGACCTTCAAATGACCTTGAAGGTCAAGGTCAAGATGAAATCGAAGATCACCATCCGATGTCTCCCTTCGAACCCAACAACTTTTGTAAGGGTGATTTGGATTGGTGGCTCCCCGACAAGATATGTATTCAAGTGCGTAACTTCAAATATTTTGTCCTTGAAATAACCTCTGAAGGTCATTCCAAAGAAGAACCTCAAGTACCCATCTAAACGTAAAATTTCGCGCTCTTTCCGAATCCGGAGTCAAAAATAGCGGTTTCTATTTAAAAATTCGATTTCATCTTCAAATGACCTTGAAGGTCAAGGTCAAGGTGAAATTGAAAATCACCATCCGATGTCCCCCTCCGAACCCAACAACTTTTGTAAGGGTTATTTTCGGATTGGTGGCTCCCCTGACGAGATATTCAGGTGCATAATTCAAAATGGGACACCCTGTATACCAGATATATACCTATGAAATGCGGATTTTCCTAACAGATGGTGCTACACATACGTTTTTACACGTGGTGATTTAACATATATAGTATTTTGTTTGGCTATTTCTAACCTACAAAACCATACATATAAAAAATTGTGAGAGCGTAAGAATCATAGACTTTTTCTGCTTTGAAAATGTCGAATTTCGTACCAAAAAAGACCATTTGCGGAAGGTTTTGATTAATTACTTGATTTTGAAGAAAACTGCAGCACTAACTTATCGAATACTTGTAGAAACTTACGGCGAACATACACCATCTCAAGACACTTATGAACGCTGGTTCATTTGATTCAAAACTGGTGATTTTTATGTAAAAGACAAGGCTAAGGGTAAATCACCGAAAAAAATCTGAAGATGCAGTGTTGTAAGCATTGTTGGACGAAGACTGCACTCAAACTCAATCACAATTGGAAGTATTAAATGTGACAAAAAAGTGTTAGCAAGCGTTTGCACGCGATGGGAAAGATTCAAAGAGAAGGAAAATGGGTACCACACGATTTGAAAGACAGATGGAGAATCGAAAAGTCACCAGCGAACTCCTGCTGAAAAGACATCAACGGAAGAGTTTTCTGTATCGAATCGTTACAGGTGATGAAAAATTGATATATTTCGAGAATCACAAACGAAGGAAATCATAGGTTGATCCAGGCCAACCATCAACATCGACTGCAAGACCAAATTGCTTCGGAAAGAAGATAACGCTCTGTGTTTGGTTGGATCAAAAGGGTGTTGTTTATTATGAACTTTTCAAATCTGGTAAAATGGTTAATGCTGCTCGCTACCGACTACAAATGATCAATCTGAACCATGCATTGATCACAAAACGTCCGGAATGGGCCCAAAGACATGGAAAAGTGATTTTGCTACATGACAATGCGCCGGTCTACACCACAAATGTTATTAAGGAAACTTTAAAAGAATTGAATTGGGATGTGCTACTTCACCCGCCGTAATCGCCGGATATTGCTTCTTCGGACTATTACTTGTTCCGGTCGATGACGCACGGATTGGCTGAGCAGCACTTCGTTAATTTCGAAGAAGTGAAAAAAATAGGTCGATTCATGGTTTGCTTCGAAAGATGAATGTTTCTATCGTCGCGGAATTCATCTTTTGCCAGAAAAATGGGAAAAAGTTGTAGCGTCCAATGGCGCATACTTCAAATAAATAGCTTTAACCGTTCACTTCAAATTAACATGTGTTTTTCCTTAAAAAAATCCGCATTTTATAGGTACACACCTGGTATATACATAAAGAGAGAGGAAAAATAATGAAAATCTATATTCAAAATATTATTGAAATATAAAAATATCTAAGTATCTAAATATTTTATATAATATTTATTGTAAACAAAAAATTAATATTTTGTAAATATTTCTATAAATATTGCACATGAAAAAAATAAATATAATTACTTATAATTATTAAATTAATAAAGTGTAACGTCTCCTCTTTCTATCGTCAAATTTCGCTCGCTGGAGTCCGGGTTCGCGTGAGGGAAGATGAGAGAGAAAGCGCGGTTGATATTTACAACTTAGATTTATTCAGGATGTCTGAAAGAAATGTTATGTACAAAGAAATATTTACAGTGTGTATAGACGCTATAGCCGTGGTGCAGAAGGCACGACTACAGCACGCAGAGTAATGGTTGCGAGGGCAAAGTGCCCGAACGCGAGGAAATGTGATCGCGTCGACACGCGGTTCTCCAGGAGTTAAGAACGACGATCGATTGAATCGGCAACACGGTCGTCGCGGTTGGGGACGATGTTCCCCAGGAGTCAGGAGTGACGATCGATTGAATCGGCAACACAGTCGTCGAGGGTGCAAAAAAGAGGACGATGATTGAATCGGTAACACGCTCGTCCTACAGGATGGGAACGGTGGCGGTTGAATCGGCAACTCGTCACCAGGAGGGCTTCGTCAGGGATATTCTCCCTAACTGATCTCGGATGAGACCGGTCAACGACTCTCGCTGGTAGCGGCTGAGTATCCTTTTTATATCGTGTCGGCTCGCAAAATTTAACCGCGAGAAGAGGCCGCGGTATTCGGCCGGCGCCACGTAGCGGCGCCGTACCGAGTTAGCGCACGCCGAGGCTCGTTGTGACTGGCGCCGCCGGGGAAATGGGGGGAGGTTTGACGCTAGCAGCAGTTAGACGCGAGGATATATATATATATATATATATATATATATATATTTGTCTCGGCGTAACAATGGTAAACTATATACACGTAGTGATGATATAACTTCTATAAACTATATACACTATTTAAAAAAAACTATACAAACTATATAAACTATATAAACTATGGGAACTATACAAATTATATAAACTATAACAACATATACTCCATATAAATAATATATTACAACTCAACTAATACGAAACGGTAGCGGGTCAGGTGTCTTGTTACAAAAGAAATAAGAAAATCGAAATTTAAATTGGTAATGTACATTAGAAAATAATTCTTTAAATGAAAGAAATATATTTTGTTACATATAATTTCGTAACTTAAAAAATATTTGTTAAATTTTAGAAAGTATATAATAAATATAAAGAAATATTTTTTTAAATTTGTAAAATAAGCTGTAAAATTATGAATTTATAAATAAAAAAAGTGATTTATTTGATTTAAAATATCTATATATATAAGAATAAACAAATGATTTCTTTACAAGGAGAAAATTAGTATTTTTAAATGCTAAAAACTGTTTAAATAAATATTTGCTTGTTTTAAAAGTAAATAAAATACAAGTAAATCATTTTATAGTAGTAATAATGGTGGAGAAGGTGGGCACTTTGATGCCCTTGATCAAAGTTCACCTAGATTAAAAGTTTCACATTGCGACTTCCTGCTATTTTTTTTTTTTTTTTTTTTT
>NW_022639561.1:141845-148649 GCF_010583005.1 Odontomachus brunneus
TTTTTTTTTTTTTTTTTTTTTTAGGATTGCGCTAAGCTCAGCCTAGTATTTGACGCCAGGTTAATCAAGCTGCTAACCCTTTTTTCGTTTAGATCCTCAGGCTCTATGAACATGCAGCCCCAGGATTTATACCTTTTACATGTGAGTACAAGACACCGATATAAAATGTGGGCGCTGTCCTCTCTCTCCTCACTACATAGACGGCAGTCGCTTTGTTCCGTAAGCCCAAGTTTGTTTAGATGGCTCCTCAGTGTGATGTGTCCCGTGAGAAGACCCAATCCCACCTTCAGCCTTAGTCTGTTCATGACCAGGAGCTCGTCGGCTCTCCCCGGCGATGGTTGCTCCATTAGCCGTTTAGCTGTCCGGCAGCCCCCCACTGCTCTCCAGGAGCCAACATGCTCCCGCTCAAGCCATCCTCTGATGATGTTGATTCCCGTTACAAAAGGTACTCCAACGATCTGAGTGGCTGGGTCCATTTGGGTCCCCAGCTTGGCCAACTCGTCGGCTATTTCGTTCCCGAGAAATCCCTGATGTCCTGGGATCCATACTAGAGTTATCTTGTTAGATTCCCCTAGTCTAGCTAATGCCTGCATGCAGTCCCAGACTACAGCCGATTCTGTAGTGGTCTTTGCAAGAGCATGTATGGCCGCTCTAATATCAGAGCATATGTAAAAGTGCTGGTTTGCACTATCGTTTACAGCAAGGGTTTCCACACACCTCAGGATGGCCATCACCTCGGCTTGAAAGACCGTGACCAGCCCGCCCAAAGGTATGCTTTCTCTATGGTTTCTTTTCGGCCCATAGATTCCTACCCCATACCGACCATTTGCACCCGATCCGTCTGTGAACCAAAGATCCACTTTTGAATCAGCTAGTAATTTAGACTTGTTCCAGTCGTCCCTAGTTGGTATTAGAACTTTAAATTTCTTCCCCAACTGATGTTTTCTTGGAATTCTAACCTGTTTTAACATGAAGGGATACTTCTGAGAAAGTCTCAGTCTAGTATGTCCTAGACCGGTATCTTTCCATTCCCCCTGACATCTAAGTCTATAAGCCGTTCTCCTGGCTTGGTATTTTATCAGCTGACCGAGAGGTGGGCAGCAGAGAGCTACTTCTAGCGCCTCCGTCGGGGTGGTTCTCATGGTCCCTGTCACAGCTCTCAGATAACTACCCTGTAGGCTTTTTAACAGGTTCCTAGCCCCCACCCTCTCCATTCTCGGCCACCATACTACCGCTGCATAGGTTAGTCTTGGCAGCAACACCGTCCTATGCAGCCAAAGGGCAGCCCTGGGTTGAAGCCCCCAGTTTCTACTCATTACTCTTCTACAAGCCCACATGGTGGTATAGAACTTTCTTCTTTTCTCCTCGAGGTTTGGCAGCCAGCTCAGTTTAGCATCCAGGATCACTCCAAGATACTTCACCGAGCTTGTGTATGTTATTTCCCTGCCCCAGAGATTTAGGGGCTCTATGTGTTTGGGTTTGTATTTCCTGGTGAAGACCACTGCTGAGGTCTTAGATGGGTTGACCGACAGTCCCTTCTTTCTGTACCAGGTTTGAACTATCCTCAAGGCTGCGTCTATCCTCTCCTTAAGGATCGATATGAAATTTCCTCTGGCAATGATGGCCACGTCATCCGCGTAGCTATATATCAGAAATCTTGCTTCTTTTAATTCAGCCAGAAAGTCATCGACCACTGGACACCACAGCAGGGGAGAGATTACGCCCCCCTGCGGGCAGCCCCCAGCCGGACTCCCCCCAACTGAATTTTCACCCAGGCTTACGGTTAGACTTTTGCCCGTTAGCATGCTTTGTGTCCAGTCCACGATCGCCTCCGGGATCTTATTTCTGTACATTGCTTCTTTGATAGACTTGTTAGAGGTGTTATCAAAAGCTCCCTTTATGTCTATAAAGGCTTCTATGGCGTACCTCTTGGCTTCCAGCTGTCCCTCCACTCCGCTCACAAGGTGATGTAGGGCAGTTTCGGTCGACCTGCCCTCCCTATAAGCGTATTAAGTTGTGGTCTGTGGGCAAGAGACCAAAGGTTCTGTCTTCAAATATCTGTTTACCAGCCTCTCCACTGTTTTCAAAATGAATGATGTAAGGCTGATCGGCCTGTAATCCTTGCCCAAGATATGACCGTTTCTGCCTGGTTTAGGGATAAAGACTACTCTCGTCTTTCTCCAGGTTTGTGGTACATATCTCAGGGCTATACTAGCCCTGAGTACTTTTGTTAGTGGACCCGTCAGCACGTCCAGTCCCCCCCCCCTCAGGAGTGCCGGGTAAATGCCGTCCGGTCCCGGTACCTTATAAGGCTCAAAGGTTTCTATTGCCCATTTGACCCCGGTTGTACGATTCTGGCCGCGAGGGACCATTCTTTGGTCACACGAGGTTCTCTTGATTGATCCTCGACTCTGTTGCCCCAAATCGTGACATCCTCTCTGAATCCCGGAAAGTGAGTGGACATCAAGTGTTGTAACGTCCCTTGCAACCACTCAGACACAAGAAAAGTTATGCTCTCTTTTGTTTTAGGCCTGCCTGCATTCACCGACAATAGCCAGGGCTGGTAGAGAGCGGTGCACCGAGAGGGAGTTATTTATGTGTGTGTTTAAGTGTAATGAGAATGAAGTGACTTGAAAATAGCAACTTATTATGAAAAATAGTTAAATTGTAATTTGTAATAGAATAGAAATGTAGTGTAAAGAGTTTTTAATCGATGTATGTAAATGGAATAAGAAATAAAAAATAAAATACAAGAAAAATAAAGGATTCTAGGACTGTGTTCAAAATGCTAATATTATAAATTGGTATTCTTGAGGTCGTGAGTTTGCAATAGAAGAGAGTCTACTAAACAAAGGGAATCAAGGAAAAATATTAAAAGGATGTATCTTAGTCAATATTAGGTTGTGGTATGCAACTCTAAGAAGAATGGAAAGAGTTTAATATCTGAAACGTGTTTTATTCGTTGTCCGTAAGTACACTCACTAGCGCGTCAACTACGGCTTGCTCGCTACTAGTTAAATTTTTATGCAAATCTAAATTCGAATTCGGAACCTGTTGATCTCTCGACTTTAATTCAGTATATGTAGGTTCTTCTTTAATAACGGGTAAGGTCGGCGTGACAGACCCTGATGATAATGGTTTTAATGACGCGCGAACCTCAATATAATGACTATCTGAATTAATAATGAAATACCCTCTTTCAGTAGGGTTAGGAGAGTTAGGCACGACGGAGACGGGTGCTCTCTGTTCCGCGGTGCGCGATATCCACCTGCGTAGTCGCTCTCTATGCTTCCTGCCGCATCTCTTCGGCATCTAATATATTGAATAAAATATTCTACGCTGTACTGATTTGATCTTAACTGGAAACCTCAGTAAGAACGATCAAGATGGTAAGGTATGGATGTAAAGCAATAATATTGTCTCTGGTCTCTCAGGCTTAATATTAAGATCCTGGTTGCAATGGATCTGTTGAAGTCTCGATCAGAGCTCGACTGACTCACTAGCCAGGAGGTCCTCACGCACTACTTCACAATTCGCTGTAATTAATTAAGTTCCGGGGCTCGTGAGATGCTACCGAAACTGTCAGAGCCCAGTCTTAAAAAGCAAGAAGAATGTGACTAAGAGCGGTTAACGCTACCCAGTACATTAGCAGTATTATGGCGTCACGAGGTACACCGCAGCTCTGCAGGAATGTGTATAATGACTTACGACTGACACGAGTGCCAGTGAAGCGTCGAGACCAAAGAATGTGAGCAAGGGTTGCCAGAGTGTAAAGGATGTATTGGATAGAAATCGTTCTTAAAGAAAGCAGTAATATGGTAATCGTAATATATTTAAGAGCGAGTACAATAATGGCATTTAACTAATTAATGTAGTATACAAAATTGTAAAATGGACAAAAATACAAAATGAACGACAATGTAAAAATTAGAATAATAATTGTATTGAGAATAATAGTAGTTTTAACGATAGGTGGTCGCTCGGATCCTACCGGTCTAATGTTCGAGTACAAATGGGGGTAAATATTAGACTCACGGTCGCTTATTGTAGGGATCCGCGGGTCGTGGTTGAACTCTCCTGGACACGCTCGTACTGTCGCTGCAGTTCCGCACGCAGGTCGGTCGTAGAGAATCTCGGGATGAATGAAACTCGCTGGCTTCGATAAAGTGTAACTCCCGATAAAATGTTCACGCAGCGCGAACGTAGACTTGGTATAAAATGCTCGAATAACGCAGAATGTATGTCTTATGATGTCCCCGAACAAAAGCGGGAAGCGCTCCGGGAGCACGGCTTTTATAGGGCTCCAGCGGGGGCTTCGCTCGGTTCCGGCGGTTTTCGACGACGGTCGGGCCGCAGCGCCGAATTCCACAGTGGCACGGTGGTTTCGGGTCGGTCGGTTGCAAAGGGATGTCTCTACGCCTCGGCTTATCTCTCCGATAAGCTCGGAGGACCGGATGCCGTTCTCGGTGGCGTGATGCGTAGCGTCGCGATGATGTCACGTGTAACGTCCCAGCCTCGGAAAATTTCAATTTTTCGCGATTACTACGATATTTAAACTCCGCGATAACCAGAGGCCGATTTGTGCTGATTTGAGTCATAGAACGCCGTATGAACCAAATAGTACACTTAAACCCTTCGAAGCGCTATATGAAAAGTCACGATATCGGGAGACAAGGACGAAATATATTTTATGCAAATCGATTCGCAGTAAGAAATAATTAAGAATTCAAAAGGTACGTTAAAGATAATAATCCAAAGTCCACGATATCATGAGCTCTCATAGAATAAACTCTAATTAGTCATTATAAGTTTTATTTTAGTTAGAAACAAGGAATCTTACTAATTCACTCGTCAAAAAAACGACCAAGGATAAAAATCAGATTATTATAGAAATAAAGTATTCATATAACCACTCAAAAGGCCATACATGACGAAGGAATTGGTAGGAAATTCAAATAATATAAGAATACTCGCGAGCGAACTCGCGCAGACACGAATGAACACGTCCAGGATGACATCACCGTGATGCATCATCGCTACGCATCACGCCATAGCGCATAACGTCATCCGAACACCCGAGTGCATCAAACGATAAGCCGAAGCGCAGCGGCATCTCTTTGAAAAAACACCGACTCAAGACCACCAACTCGCCACCGGATGCGGCGCTGCGAGCCGACCGCCGTCGGAAGCGACCGAAACCGGCCGAAGCCCGCGCTTATAAAAACGGTGCACCCGGAGCATCCGCAGCATTTGTTCGGGAATTTTTCGAGACCTATACCAAGTTACGCTCACGTAGCTGCGTGAAGCATTTTTTCTTGCACTTTGTTCGGAACAACTCTTGAATACGCTATCACCGCATTTGCTCGTGGATTCTTCGAGATTCAGCCTACTCTCCGACCCGTTGCCTCAGGCATTTGTTCGGCGATTCAACTACTTATCTGCGACCCCTTGCGAACCTGTACGGACCAGCACAGGCATACTCTTATCCGATTCATCGTGTCCCTGCGAGATTTCGACCGTAAGTTTTATTTCTTATTCCCCTTACATTTATCCGACACTTGCCCGGTAGGTCTTTAGCGAAGTATCTATCGTCAAACTTTTGATTCAATACTTTAATATAATCGATATAACTTAAGGATATTGTGTAATCCACTATTAATTCTACACTGCAATATTATATATGTCACACTACAATATTACATCACACTTCAATTAAGAATATACATATATATTATATTCAAGTTCTTTAGTTACATGATTCAAGCTCCTCTCTACCAAATCCAGTTACTATAATTTTATAATCTCTAAGAACGATCTATTATTTTCCATTCCTTACCTACTCACGTACATACACGTATACACATTACTGCAGAGCTGCGGTAGTCCTAGTGTCTACCATATATGCCGTCGTAATAGCGTTTCTTTCTCTCTCTATTTCTGCTTCAGGTGTAACGTCCAGGCCTCCAAAAACTTTAAAACTTTCGCGCAACCGCCAATATTGAAAGGCCATAATAGCCATCGGCCGATTTGTACTAACTGAGATGTAGCATAAGTAATATTTTAAGTGAAACTTTATGTTAACTGTAACGTCCAGGCCTCCAAAAACTTTAAAACTTTCACGTCACTATAATATTAAAAGGCCATAGTAGCCATCGGCCGATTTGTACTAACTGAGATGTAGCATAAGTAATATTTTAAGCGAAACTTTTTGTTAACAGCGATTTTATTAATTCAGTTGTTAAAAAGGGCCGAGACTATAGAATAAAATATTGGCAATGCAAGCAAAGGCATCTTAGTACTATGAAATATTATTAATAAGAAATTATGAAGGCCATACGTAACAACGGAATTGTTAATATAATTAAGATAGCATAGAATAAACGCGTAGCGAACTCGCATGGACGCGATCGAACGCTTCTGGCATGACATCATCGTATCACCATGCATCACGCCACAATACATCACGTCATCCAGCCACCCGCATGCAGTACCAGGAAGCTGAAGAGCAGTGGAATCCCTTCAATGAAGGCCGACTCGGGACCACCATGCCATCCTGAAATTCGGCGCTGCAGCCCGACCGCCGTCGGAAGCCGCCGGAGCCCTATATAAGCCGCGCTACCGGAGCGCGCGAGCAGTGCTTCAACATTTTTTCCTGACAGTAACACATATAATTTTGCGCAGTCAGTCTCTCAACATTTCTCACACAGTGCGACACACAATTTTCGTTCCGAAGTTCCGCAACATTTTTCCACACAGTCACACTTAATTTTACCGCAGAGTACTACACATAATTTTACACGAGTA
>NW_022639561.1:148665-150800 GCF_010583005.1 Odontomachus brunneus
TTTTTGCGGCAGTTTTCCTGTAATTTTTCACGCGAGCAGAGACGTACAATACTACTCATAATTTTGTCAGCAGTTCCACGACATAATTTTCTTAAGACATACATGTAATTTCAGCGATACTACATATAACTTCACGACAGTCTTTTTCTTATAATTTCTCATACAATACTACTCATAATTTTGTCAGTAGTTACTCGACATTTTTCTCACACACCACATATAATTCTGCAACACATCATTTTTACATAAAGAGAGTGCTTCAACATTTTTTCCAGACAGTAACACATATAATTTTGCGCAGCTGTTCTTTAACATTTTTTTCTTACGACACACACACGTAACTCTTGCGCAGTGCTTCATACAATTTTCGCAGTGTTAAATATAATTTTCGCGCAGTTTTTCTTATAATTTCACACGCAGAGCACGACTCATAATTTTAGTGACACTTCATACAATTTTCGCAGTGTTAAATATAATTTTAGAAACACACAGAATTACATATAACTTTACAACGGTTTCACATTAATTCTTTTATAATTCTTCGACACAGTATTACACTGAATATTCTGCGGCAGACATATGACAGTTCTTTAATATTTTCCTGATAATCTTTACGTAATTCACATTTAAAAATACTAAATAGAATTCTCACGTACAGACACACATAATTTTAAGAGTACAGTGACAATTTTCTTCAATATTCACACGCAACATCAACTCGATATTCGCACGGGAAATTGTAAACCGCACACCCGTTACGTAGGCGCACGTTCCTATACACTTACACGTAAATATACATATTTCTATCTCTGTATTAAATCATCTCGCCGGCCCGTTGCATCGAAGCATTTGTTCGGGAGATTATCTGCATAAATACACGAGTGTACCACACTATAACGGGGACGACGCCGAGTTACTCAACTTCCACACCGCCCTTCGCCTGCTACTTTAAGGCCACCGTCCGGGCATTTTTTTTCTGACGACCAGCTAACCATGTGAACCGCTTGCGAGCGTGTCCTGGCGAATAACGATAAGATCTACACACGCCATTCTACTATAAAATAACCGTAAGTCTACTGCATACAACCACACTATTATATTAAATATTATATTAAATATTTTTATACCAAAAAGTCTAGTTGGCCCTTCACTGCCAATATAAAATAATTTTTATCTCGTTACACGAATTTTATAATCAATCGGCAATACGTTGCCTACAACCATTTAATAAAGATAAACCACATAAATATAACAATTTGTCTCGCTGACTCTTTAGTACAGACCAGAAGGTCCCATATCGGGTTACCATAAGGGCGACTTTATTACCTTTTATCCTGAACCTCTTCGAGCTTTTCCTTTGGTCTCTAGGTTTATACCAACCTCTACCTATTAGAAGTCACGCTTACGGAATATATTAATTGAGATAAATTTACGGTATAATTTTGAGTTTCATTTAAATAAATAGATGCCGAAACGAAGCGGCAGAAAATATAGAGAACGCCTACAAATGTGGTTTACACGTACTACAGCACAAGGTGTACCCGTGTCTATAACACCCAGCTCACCGAACCCTACAGAAAGAGGGTATTTCGTAATTAATTCAGGAAATTATTTTATCGAAATCCGCGCGTCGCTACGACCACTGCCATCGCGGCCCGTCGCGCCGACGCCACAGGCAACCGAAGAAGTACCAGAATATTTAGAATTAAAATCAAAGGACCAAGAAGACCTGGTATCCGAAATTAAATCTGAAAACGACCTAAATAGCAGTGAGCGAGCTGTAGTACAAGCCTTAACGAATGCACTTACCAATGATGATTAAATTCCAATAAAATATATTTTTTATATAGAATTTCTCAATGAAATAACTGTCAATTAACTCGTCAATTTCTATTCACCCATTACCCAAGTATAATATTCCCTCTTTTATTATAATTCCGTTTCTTTATTATCCAGTCTAATAAATACTTTACATTTTATATTACCCAATTAATATTTTACATTTTATATTACCTAATTACTATTTTACTTTTTACATATTAAAATTTCTATTCAATAATACAATCACTATAAGAGTGTCAATAGTTAATTCAAGTTTTGCTATCAAGTCTCTGAATTTTATTCTTTATATATTA
>NW_022639561.1:150820-154211 GCF_010583005.1 Odontomachus brunneus
GATTCACGACACGAATGAATTACTTCCTCTCGATGCACGGTTCTCTACCAGCCCAGGCTATTGTCGGTGTATGCAGGCAGGCCTGAAACAAAAAAACGAGAACATAACGTTTTTTGTGCCTGAGCGGTCGCAAGGGACGTTACATAAAAAATCTGGTGGCAGCGCGGTGGGATTGGTCAAAGTGACATCGTTAGGAAGCATTAACTACACAAAACAATTTAATTTCACACACAATGACAACTAGAAGTTTACGTTCAAATTCAAGTAAATCGCTTCCGGAAGCAACTGCAGAATTCACTACAGAAAAATCAGATCATGTCAAATATAGATTAGAAAAATTGGAGCAAAAAGAAAAGGAAGTTCGCGAAATGGCAGAAGCATTACGAAGAGAAAAGGAGGCACATAGTAGGAATCTTTTAGACACTCAGAACACTCAAGCCATAATGGCAGATTTATACAAAGAAATTCAAACAATTAAACCATTAATTAATCAAGTCGATACTTTGCAAGAACAAATTATCTCGCTACAAAATAATTCACGGCCACGAGCCTCCACACAACAACGCACATATGAAGAAAGAATTAATTCTCCCGTTACTCCCATATACTCTCCCCATTCTCTTGAACCATCACCTATCCGTTTAAAGGACATAGTCGATTCAATTCCAAAATATGACGGGCAACGAATGTCCGTATTTCAATTCAGTAAATTATGTGAACGCGCTTTAGATTTGATTCCGCCTCATCAAGAACCCTATTTAATACAATTAATACTTAATAAATTAATCGGGCACGCATACACAGCCATCGAGGGCACACATTTTAATACTGTCGCCGCATTAACGCGGAAATTAAAACAAATTTTTGGCCCAAATAAATCGTTGAATCAATATAAAGGAGAACTTGGTAACGCGTACATGAAACAAAATGAAAGTATTTTTGATTACATTGCTCGTATTAAAGAATTACGAACAGCTATAATTGATGGAGAATTAGAATTTCATAATAGACTTGATGATTACATGATGGATAGCATTGATTTCGATGTACTAGAAAGTTTTATAAATGGTTTACCCTCAGAATTGCTGATTCGTGTTAAAATTGAAGGATATAATAATTTAGATGAAGCCTATATGAAAGCAATACAAATGTCGAAGACTTTAGAAACTGAAACACAGCGACGTAAAACTCCTATTACAAAAACTTATTCCCCTGCGCCTCTCGTGAGACAAGACGCTCCTTCAAACCCTCGAGGTATTTACCCACAGTTACACATTGATCCTAACCAACCTCGAAGCATTTTACAAAGATCCTCTGCGCCCTTCATCAAGCCCCTCGTTCCGGGACAACCAGATCCCAATGCACCTACTGGAAAATTCTGCCGTTATTGTAAAACCGAGAGACATCTTATTAATGACTGCATTAAATTAAAATATCGAAATTCTTATTCACACCAGCCATCCGCCTCTTCAACGCAAAATATTGAATCGGGAAACGAGACACGCGCACCGGTAACGAGCGACGTCCGCCGGGACGCGACGGAAAAAACGGGACGTCCGAATGTAAAATTTCAGGAGACAAGCAAGCCTGTCCAGTGAGGGAAATAATTAAAAGCGCTCCGAATGTAATTTTGTCTTCTGAAGATTTGAATAGAGCCTATACTTTCATGGTCGATTCAGGGTCCGACGTTAATTTAATAAGAAAAGAGTGTCTCAAGAGTTACATCAAAATCGATAAAAATGATGAAATGATACTACAAGGCATTTCGCCTGAACCCATTCGTACCTTAGGCTCTACATTTATTATTTTACTCGGGAAACAAACTAAATTTCATATTTTACCCGAGAATTTTTCACTTAAACAACACGGTGTCTTAGGCACCGCGTTCTTTATCCAACATGACGCGACTATTAACTATAAAGAGAATTCAATTTTTTGTGACACAGTACGCATTCCGTTCGCCGAGGTAAGACATATGGAAATTCAACCGCGTACTGTAGCACCCTTTTGTGTCGTAATTACTAACCCTGAGAAATGTCAAGGGTATCTTCCGCTTTTAAAATCTAAAGACGGCATACTCTTAGGTGACGCCGTAGTCACTAATCATAAAGGCAAGGCATACTTACCCATTTTTAATACAACTTCAGAGGTGATCAATGCTGAAATCCCCCATGTCGAATTACTCGACTTTGATATTTTGGATACACAGGAGGTCTCCGGCCGAGGTAATGGGGATCCTTGTGTTGGTACCGCGACCCGAGGGCTTGCCGGTACCCACGGTCCGTTCTTTTCCCCTTCAAACTCTGAATTAATTGATCACGCTCATGAAAGTTCTCTTAATTCCATTTTTTCGGACACACTGAATAGTTGCGACCGAGGGCCCGCGACTGTCTGTGGTGCTGTTGAGACCCGAGGGATCCCGACGGCCTATGGTCCTTGTAATTCCATTCCCAGTTCAAGCTCCTGCTCACCAACGTGGAGAGAAGCTGAAATATTAAATTCATTACGCCTTGACCATTTAAATAATGAAGAAAGAGAGCACGTGAAGTCTTTAGTTCTTGAAAATTCAGATAGATTTTATTTACCTAATGAACAACTAGATATTACAAACTCCACTGAGCATTCAATTCCTACAATAAATGAGGTACCTATTCACGTTAAACAATACAGATTTCCACCTGTGCATAAGGAAGAAGTAGATAGACAGGTTAACAATTTATTAGAAAAGGATATAATTCAAATTTCAAATTCACCTTATAACTCTCCACTTTGGATAGTGCCAAAAAAGGCAGATTTACACGGAAATAAAAGATGGAGAATGGTAATAGATTATCGATTACTAAATGAAAAAACCATAGGCGACGCATACCCATTGCCTAATATTACAGACATTTTAGACCAATTGGGCAATGCGAAATATTTTTCCGTATTAGACCTTGCGTCCGGCTTTCACCAAATTCCAATGTCACAAAAAGACGCGCCTAAAACAGCCTTTAGTACCCCATACGGTCATTATGAATTTAAAAGGATGCCATTTGGACTTAAAAACGCGCCGGCTACATTCCAGCGATTAATGGATAACGTATTGTCAGGATTACAGGGCAATGAATTATTTGTATACATGGACGACATCGTGATATATGCCCGATCTTTAGAAGAACATCGCATTAAATTTCAAAGATTAATAAAAAGATTAAGAAAAGCAAATTTGATGTTACAACCAGATAAGTGTGAATTTTTAAGACATGAAGTAATATATTTAGGTCATATTATAAGTTCGGACGGAGTAAGACCCGATCCTTCCAAAATTAAATCAATACAGGAATTTCCAGTACCCAAAACACCTAAAAACATTAAAGAATTCCTGGGACTCGCCGGTTATTACCGACGT
>NW_022639561.1:154221-158787 GCF_010583005.1 Odontomachus brunneus
TATTATAAGTTCGGACGGAGTAAGACCCGATCCTTCCAAAATTAAATCAATACAGGAATTTCCAGTACCCAAAACACCTAAAAACATTAAAGAATTCCTAGGACTCGCCGGTTATTACCGACGCTTTATTTCTAGTTTCTCTAAAATAGCTAAACCTCTGACAGATTTATTAAAAAAGGATAAACAATTTTTATGGAACACGCAGCATGACGCAGCCTTTGAAATATTACGGAACTATTTAACTACGGAACCACTCTTACAATACCCAGATTTTTCCCGTCCTTTTAATTTAACAACGGATGCATCAGGCTACGCCGTAGGCGGAATTTTGAGTCAGGGACCTATAGGAAAGGACCTTCCCGTTGCTTATACCTCGAGAGTATTAAACCCAGCAGAACAGAAATATTCAACTATTGAGAAGGAATGTTTAGCTATCATTTATTGCATTAATCATTTTAGACCTTATTTATACGGCAGGAAATTTACAATCATTACAGACCACAAACCTCTGGTGTGGTTAAATTCAATTAAAGATCCTTCATCGCGATTATGGAAGTGGCGCACTAAATTATCTGAATACGAATTTGAAATTCAATATAAAAAGGGTACTCTCAACAGCAATGCAGACGCTTTATCAAGAAATCCTCCGATCGCCTCGAGTAATCCTCTCTCCATTCCAGATCCTTCCATTTTTAATGAATCTTCTAATGAATCTTTATTCTCTTATTGTACCGCACCTAGCAGACAGCAACATAGCGGCACCTTTGATAATTCACATACTCTATCACGACCATTACAAAGTCATCTTCCAGTTGAGAGTTTAGACGATAATGCCCAACCATCACCTCCCACAGAAACAAATCAAACATTCACGTTCCCCCCAATTAACATCCAAAACCCTCAGGATGTAGAATCCGTCGTAGAAATCGAGATACCATATGACAGCAACGAAATTAATAACGAAGATTTAACCGAAACACGAAATATGGAATGGGAAAATATATCTCCAACCTCGGAGGAAGAACAATCAAATGCAGAATTCACGGAAGAAACCGAAAGTAGCGAAGACGAGGAGATATTTGAGTCAAATTCCGTACCCGCGAATTTACCGCGACCTTAACCTCTCATAAAAATTAATGAAACGCGCGGAACTCTTTTATCGCAAAATGACAATCAAGTAATATTTATAAACTTAGACGGAACCCCATATGATAACGGTGCGAAGGAACACCAGCAAGTCGAACGTCTTTCAAAATATGAAAATATAAATTTAGAAAGAGCTAAAGTAAATGCTTTTGGTACCAAAGTTTTAATTTCACTCCCAATCAAAATAGATAATCAAACACTTATAGATTCAGATAATGTAAAAAATTGTATTAAATCCCTCATAGATGTAGTAGGAGAAATAAATTTAAAATCATTTAGTATACGAAAAACGGATCGTTTCGACGATATTCCCTGGAATTATATTCAGAAACAATTAATAAAACATTTTGAAGACAAGAATATTAATATAACAATTTGCAAGGGACTAATTCAAACTCCTAGAGAAGAAAACAGACATGTACTTATAGACGAAAATCATTCATCTGCTATAGGCGGACATAAAGGAGTTACAAAAACATATAATAGATTACTTACAAATTATTCCTGGCCCAATATGAAAAAAGATATCCAAAAATTTATTCAACGATGTAGAGAATGTCAATTGAAAAAATTAACGCGAATCAAAATTAAACAACCCATGATTATTACCGACACCCCCGGTGCCGCCTTCGATAAAATCGCATTAGATATAATGGGACCATTGCCCACAACCGACAAAGGAAATACACACATTTTAACAATTCAAGATTTACTTACAAAATATTCAGTAGCAATCCCTTTGAGCGAAACAACCTCATTGGCAATAGCAGATGCCTTTACAAAAAATTTTATTTGCATTTATGGAGCCCCCAAAGCTCTTCTAACCGATCAAGGTTCTAATTTCTTAACCTCTTTAATGAGGAACCTTTCAAAAAAATTCGGCATTAAACAATATAAGACAACAGCCTATCACCCTCAATCTCAAGGCTCCATTGAAAGATCGCACCATTCACTAGCGGAATATTTGAAGACACAAATTACAAAAGAAAATAATTGGGACGATTATTTGAATTTGGCTATGTTTTCCTATAATACAAGTATCCATGAGAGCACTCAATACACACCCTTCCAACTAATTTATGGACGAATACCTCGCCTTCCCTCATCACAGAAAACACTCGAGGAAAATTTAGAACCAACGTATCAAGAATACCTTTCCGATTTATTCCAACATTTACAAGAAACTCAAGAAGAGGCTAGGCAAAATTTAATCAAATCAAAAGAAAGAAATAAACACTATTATGATAAACGCATTAACCCTGCGAACTTTAAGGAAGGAGATTTCGTATTTTTATTAAAAGAACCCAGTAAGGGAAAGTTTTCTGACCAATACACTGGACCATACAAAATTCTAGAAATTCTATTAAATAATAATGTTACAGTTCAATATGGAAACACGACACGCACAGTGCATGTGGACAAATTAAAACTCTCGCACATCGAGCCAGGATGAGCATAATTAATATGCACCTCTGTTTCAGGGTGTTCCTGGTGTATAATTCACAGCCTTTGAGGACCGTCCGTAATTTTTCAACTACTCAACAACCCACCAATCCAAGGTGCATACGGACGGAAGGCTTTAAACACTCTTCCTCTAATACACTTTTATGTCACTTGTGTCTAATTGATAATTTCCTCAGCAGCTCAGAACCTTTTGAAAAATTAATCTCGCACTACTTATCTATTAGCGATCGATACCACATTAGAGATTGCGATTATTGTCATATGCCCTTAGGCATTAACAGACCTATAGACAACTGCTTTTATTGCTATCAACTTTACAAAACTAACTCTTCAAGTAGACCTCCTTATAATAATATTTTTATAATTCCAAAAGATGAGTAAACTTCAAGAAATATTGACAACATACCCTAGTATGCTGGACGTAAAATGCATCATACTAGACGGTTATAAATACCAGAATCAGTTAGGTGCCCTATGCACCAAATGTTACCTTCGTAAATCACTCCCATCGGATGTAAGATACGGCATCTTCCATGGTTTCGCTTTAGGTCCATTAGAGTTGGCCTACTGCTTAAATTGTCACCATAATCTTACGATAGTAGAACCTATCATATACTGCCTTCCATGTTTTCACAAATATAAAAGAACCATCGACATGATAAAGGAAGGAGAATACAGAATAGATACACTAACCTCGATTGTATACAGTCACTCCACCAACAAAGTTATAAAAATTAATATTTCAGATGTGCAGACCGAGACCCCCGGTACCATACACACATCCAATAGTTAAAGCGTTCCCAGGGCTCGACTCAGCCCATTGTTCCATCGCGTTAGGATACATTACTCAGCGCGAATCAGACAGAGCTTTATGCGTTACCTGCGTTTCCAATTTAGACTACCCCATTGAATATGCCAGTGCCGGATGGCATGGCTTCATAGGCCATGAATCCCTAATTATGCCATGCATCAGATGCGGCACAAACACTGCCGAAAATCGGCCAATAAACGAATGCTTTAAATGTTACTCTACGTATATAGAATTAATCACGCTTATAAGACACGAGGCAGGAATAAATCCAGCCAATATCGACGCTTTAATTTTCAACCATCAGAAAAACGACATTGTAGAATTAACCTTGTTACCCGATAACACACCCCATATTAATACTACACTTCTTGATAACATAGAATAAGAAAAAACGCAATTATCTATTATATTTTAACCCTCACATATTCACATTATACACTTAAATAATAAGCCACTCTTATACCACGCCATCACTAGCCTTACATTATATAGCCTTATATAAAAAATCTGGTGGCATTGAAAAGACATAGTTACCTACTACATCTTAATTCCTACATATACATATATCCATATCTTATATTTAGATAGTAAGAACACTCTTACATTAAGCCACCACTAAACCCAACACCATATTACATATAAAAATCTGGTGGCGACGACTTAATAATTATAAACATCGATTCACTCTCAGTATTATTATATCATACAATATCTTATAATGAAGATATAATATTCTTCTCTTATTATTAGCAGTTCTAGTTTTAATGAGTTAATACTAATCCCCGACTACAAGGGGCAGAACAAAAAAAAAACAAAAAAAAACATATAATAATAACTTCCCATTTAATAGCCTAAGTTATAACTAAAATGTTAGAATAAATTACATAGAATAGGAAAGACAGAGTTATCTATTACATCCCCCCCGTGTCCACCACCTTGCCGTGGTGGGAGGGGCTCCGGCGATCCGATGAAGGCTCGGCGGCAGTACCTTTCGGCTTCGGCCGGAGGGGAGGCCCCTACCTGAGGACCGCTGGCTAAGAGTGGACAGGGTAGTGTAGGGACGGGGGGAAACCCTGAGGTTTATACCGGTAGGCCATGTGTGTCATGCCGGGCGGCCCTGGGAAGAGTAGGGGGTATTCGCGCGA
>NW_022639561.1:158797-166449 GCF_010583005.1 Odontomachus brunneus
TTGCCGTGGTGGGGGGGCTCCGGCGATCCGATGAAGGCTCGGCGGCAGTACCTTTCGGCTTCGGCCGGAGGGGAGGCCCCTACCTGAGGACCGCTGGCTAAGAGTGGACAGGGTAGTGTAGGGACGGGGGGAAACCCTGAGGCTTATACCGGTAGGCCATGTGTGTCATGCCGGGCGGCCCTGGGAAGAGTAGGGGGTATTCGCGCGAGGTAGAGTCGCTATGTAGGACGGAACGGCTTGCGGGCCGGCTGTGAGCGCGGTCTCGACCGCGTTCCCAGACGGCACCGCCCGCGGCGCCTGAGGGAAAGGGCATTGGTCTGGCGCTTCCTGGTGATCCTGTCCGGAGGACGGGCAACACGGGCGCATGGGGACTGGTGATAGTCGGCAACGAGGGGCGCGCCGGTGATCCGTTATGGCAACGCCGGGGGTCCACGCCCCTTGATCCGTTAGGCTAAGGTCCCTGTGCGCCTAGACCACGTGTGCGATGAAGGCTCACCGAGGGGTGTGGCTGGAGCGGCAATGGGCGTACCGCCGGGGGTGTTGGGTGCCGGTGTCCGGAATCTTGGGCGGGGGGGCGGACGCGGGTCGGTCCGGGGGAAAAATAGGGGGGTACTCGCGTTGGGAAGGTTTGTCGCCTAGAGTCGCGGGTGGGGGAGGAGGGTTCACCGCCGGACGACCGAATGGGCCAGCAGGTGCCCTCCTCATACGCGGGGCACCCTGTTCTAGAGCCCGCCTCCTCTCGCACGTGCGGGTGGAGTTTGACTGTGTCCGGGGTGAAATCGTGCCACGTCGTGAGCGGCGTGACGCGGTGGTCCTGCTCCTGTAAAATACCTGGCGTCTGCGAGGGCCGGAGGCTACCCTATGCCTCCGCTCCCTGCTTGGCGCTGGGGTGGCCTGTACATCCGGGGAGCTGCCTAAGAACTGGCTGCCTGTCCAAGGCGTCCCCCCTGGGGGAGCCACGTCGGGGCAATGAGGTAGGGCTTGCTAGAGGCTCCGCTACGAGCGACCTCGGTCTTGCCCAGCTAAGCCTACGGCGCCTCGCGGCGGTGGGTCGGGGCAATGAGGTAAGGCGTGCTGGGGTCTCCCATATGGGTGACCCCGGCCTTGCCCAGCCGAGCCTACGACACTGCTGTGAGTCGGACGGACGAAAGTCCGTCCGGGACGGGTGGCTGGAACTCGGTAGCTTCGGACACGGCGGAGTCTGCGAAGTCCCCTGTCGGATGCTGCACGGTCCCAGCCCAGGCGTCATGAGGGGGGACGGAGTCCACGAGGTGGTGTCTTGGCCGTGGAGACAGCCACCAACACCTGCAATTGGGGATAAGGGGGGAAGGGGTGTTACCGCCTGGGCAGTCTTCTGGGGTAGAGTGCACAGGGCGAAGGCACACGGGCCGGAGGCCGGAGGGTGGCCGATGGCTCAGGGTATGTATATGTGTGTGTGTGTGTGTGTTTCTGTGTGATAGCCTATCGTCACTCTGCGCCCGGGGCATGCCCCGGGCTCAGGGGGGGCGTGGGGGTTACCCGCTGGGTGAGCGTGCTCTCTCAGAGGGGGGGAATGAGGCACAGGAGCCTCATCCTCTATCAGGGGTCCTTTCTGGGTGCTGGCTGGGTTGTCGGGTTCGCTGGGTCGTGGCGCCCGGGCGGGTACGCCCCCCGGTGCGTGCTGCGGCCCGGCGTGGCCGCTGCCTTGATCGGTGTCCCAGTGGGAAACCCCAATGCGAGGGACTGGCCGCGTCGCTGTCCCGTAAGTCCGGGATGTAGTCCCGGCTGGGGGAGCGGCAAAGCTAGTATCAAAGAGGGGCGGGTTGGTTGCGTGTGGGTGCGGTTGCGATCGCGCCCTCTGGCAACCTCTCCCGCAACACCCGTGGGAAAAGGCACTGGAGTCACATTTCTCAGTGATTCATTCGGAGAACGGGATATCCGGGTGCACGGTGGCCGGTGATAGTCGGCAACGGGGGGCGCGCCGGTGATCCGCTATGGCAACGCTGGGGGTCCACGCCCCCTGATCCGTTAGGCTAAGGCCGCTGTGCACTTAGGCCCCGCTGCGATGAAGGTTCCACCAAGGGGTGTTACCTGAGCTATCGATGAAGCGTACCGCTGGGGGTGCCGGTGCCTAGAACCACGGGTGGGAAAAGAGCGCAAAAGGCGTGCACTTCTTTTACCCCCTCGGGGTGCACCACCTTGACGTGGTGAAGGGGCTCCCTGGGTTTCGACCCGCAGCACAGTACCAAGAGTCCAACTCTTGGGAGGGCCGCGGGAAGAGCCTGGGGTCTAAGAGTGCACCAATTGGGGGGAAATGGGGCTCGGGTTCGCCCTGTGTCTGGGGAGGACGTCCTTCGGGGCGTGCCTCCTGGCATGGGGGGGTCCCGGGTTCCATAATAGGGGTTTCTCCTTCCCGGCAAACGGCCTCGGGAATTCTTCCCGTGGTACGCGCCGGGGAGGGGAAATGGGTGACTTACGGGGAGTTGCTCGGAAGTCGGCCCCCAAAGATCCGTCGGGCCACGCCGGTAGGGTCACCCATGCCGGACGGGCCAACGGGGAGGGGGATTCGGGTGGGGCGCGGCTGTCAGGGCCGTCCGGACTTATTCCGGGGCAGGGACTGACAGTCGGTTCACGGGTAGGTCGGGCTCGTTAGCTTTTTAGCAGCCCACCTAGGGGAAAGACAACCTCGATGAAAAACCCGCCCGTGAGTGAGGGGTTGTAAAGTACTCACTCACAGGATGGACCAACATGTCGACAACCGGAAGCAAACTTACCGGCCCAGGGGTTTCGGAGCCCCAGGGCCCGGCGGCATGGGGGGTAGCGTCCCAGCTCCCTGTGTCGTCGTCATCCGGCGACGGGCTGGTGTGCAGGTTGCCTACGGGCCCGCAGGCTGAAGCTGCTATCGTGGAGGATGGAAGGGTTAGGAAAAGGAAGAAGGATGGGAAGGAGGAGAAGACTGGTGCAGGGACTGGGGAGAAGGGCAAGGAGGGAGATGATGACCTGATGGAGGAGGGAAGAGAGAGTGAGATTACATGGCCAGACCCGGCGAAAAAGAGATGGAACCGGTAATTTATCCTCAGGCGCATCGAATGCGTTAAAGAGAGCGCGGCCGTTGTGGAGGGAATCATGAAGAGGAGTAAGAGGATGTCCAATACGGAGAAGGAGGCCATAGGAAAGAGAAAGGTGGAAATGATAGGGTTCTGTGAGGAGATGGCCAAGATTTTCGAGCGCACAACTAAATATCTGGAAGGAGTGATAAAAGAGAGGGATGAATGGCTGATTGAGGATGATGAAAGGGAACTGGAACTAGAGGCGGAGATAAGTGAACAGAAGAAGAAGGAACACAAATGGGAATTGGAAAGGAATGTATGGGTGAAGCAAAGGAGAGAATGGCTGAGGAAGAAGGAGGAGCTAAGAGCCAGAATTGCGGAGCTGATGAAGAGGAAAATTCCTACGGCTCCGGCTCTCGTAGCAAGGGAGGATCGGGCTGTATCCCCATTCCCTGAGGTGCGGCCTGAGGTGAGTGAGCGGGCGACGTCACCGATGCGGGCACTGATCGCTGGGACACCCCCTGCCGGGTCGAGGCTTTCGCCTGCGTGCGCCGCGCCTGCCGCGGCCCCTTTGGGAGACCGTGGCTGGGTTGAGGTGCGGAGACGGGGTGATTATAGGAGAAAAGCCCCCAAAGGGGGCGGAAGAAAGGAGCCGTCCCGGGGGCGTCCGGTGGCACCCCGTGCGTCGCCGGCGCCGCCGGAGATGGTAGCTGTGGCGGTACGCCTCGAGCCGGAGGGTCTCACATATGCGGAGGCCCCCCGCAAAGCGAGAGGTGATATCGCCTTGGGAGCAGGTGTGGTCCGGCCCGCCTTTGTAAGGAGGGCCGCAGGAGGTGGCCTCCTCTTCGGGCTGGCCGGACCCGAAAAGGAGAGGGAGGCGGACGCCCTAGCAGAGAAGCTTAGGGCGTCACTCCCGGGGGCCGCGGTAACGCGGCCCTTAAGGTGGGGGGAGATCCGACTCGTCGGCTTTGACGAGTCGGTCCTCCAGGCGGAGGTGAGCGAGGTTCTCGCGGAGCAGGGGGGGTGCGGGCCGGGCGATATTCGCCCCGGCCCCATCAGGTGAGTTGGCGAGGGGAGGGGGCTGTTTGGGCGATGCCAGGGGGTCGCCCTACTTGCGCGGTGAAGGACACACTCAGGGGTTTTTAGTGGGTATACCTCCTCCTCTCCTTTAAAGAGGGGGAGGGGAGTCCCACATACCCCCTGTGCACTCCCCAGGTCTCCGGGGGATGCGTAATGCATTTTCCCCTGAATTATCAAAAAAAAAAAAAAAGTTATAAATTATGCCCCATCCATGCCGCCACCTTACCGTGGTGGAGGGGTACCAGCGATCCGATGAAGGCTCGGCGGCAGTACCTTTCGGTTTAGGCCGAAAGGGAGGCCCCTACCGGAGGATCGCTGGCAAACGGCGGCAACGGGTAAGGAAAACCCCCACAGAAAACCGGACCGCGGTGGGCTGCAGCCCCGCGGTTGCTAGAGAGGGACGTAAATCCCTCCACTGCAGGGGAGCCCGGCGACTCCCACAGGGCCGATGGGCCCAATCGCCGGTAGGGGTAGGCGGCCCTGATTCCAATCGCCCGGCTGGCTGGGGCCGTTAGGTGGGGATTACCCCACTACCAGTCTTGGGGCGGGATTGGGGGGACCTCCGCTCCGGGACGGGTAGTTCCCGCCTCGGGGGAGGAGAAGGACCCACATGAGTAGGCATTGCACGCCGGTCTGGCAGCTGAAAGTGTGGGTCACCCTCGATCTGTCCCTACTCGGGCCTCGGTCTGGGTAGGGTGGAGAGAGGAACCCACACCCGGGATTGCACGTCAGTAGCTTTTGACAACCCGGGGGGTGGAGGGGTGCGCGGGCCGCTCGGAAATATTCCAAGGCCGGGGTCGCGCACCCTGGGATGGCCATCCCGTCGGAGCTACCCGGAGGTCAACTCCGGGCCGGCCGGACGGGAGGTGGAGTCGCAGGGACCGGTACATTGGCCCTTCCCACATTCAGTGGGCAGGTGCCGCACCCCGGCAACCCTGCGACTCCTCCTGGCCACGATCGCATTAGCGACGTGGCCGGCCGTGAGGGCCCCCCCGTGTGGGCAGCTGCGCACGGGGAGCATTAGAGGTCTGCGTGGTATTTGCCAGGACCCCTACAGCGCAGGCCCGGCAATTGTGGGACCTGTTCATATCGCAAACCCCCGGAGGCCGTTATGTCATGTCTATGACGAACCTCTGGGGGAGCGAGAGCCTTGGCTTAAACGCCTGGGCCGCGAGGACGGGGTCCTCTATAAAGAACCCCCCCAATCCTAAGTTTGGGAGCCGCGGCGATGGGATAAATGGCCGGCGGGTTAGCCGGTCGCGAGCGGTCCACCGCGGGGCACCTGGCGCACCCCGGGTGTATTTAGCCCGAACCCAGGCGTGGGGCTCCGCCTGGGGGGTACATATTTCCTCCAATTTTTATGGCCCGCCCTGTAAGCCTCCAGGTGACAAGGGGTGGGCAACCACATATGATGACACAATTAAATCTAAATACAAACAACAGCGTCGTAGGAGGAGAGGAGGAGGAGATGGAGGCGTATGCCTCCCTCTCTGATGGGCAAAACATGCCCAATGCTGAGCCGACCACCAGCTCAGCCGGGAGGGAAGAGGCCAGCAGTGGCCTCACTAAAGAAGCTGTGGCGGACAAACACCCCACTGGGAGTGTGGGGTGCCGCACGAGGTCGTCGTCGGCTTCGACGCGGCCTCGTAGCGACCGAGATGGCAGCCTTGGAGCGGGGAGTAGTGGCGATGATGGCGACTTCAGCGCGCGATCGGTCTTCCCTGCGTCTGGCCCAAGGTTCGCCAAAAAGGATGGGCGAGGGTGCCCTGTTGTGCGATCCCAACCAGGGGACCACACGGCGGCGGTGCTCGCGTACAGAAAGAGAGATAAGGAAGAGCGCGACGCGATTGTGGGCGTGGAGCAGGTCAAGGACCACAACATCCGCCCGCAGTCCCAGAGGGCCCTCCGTACGCAGGAGGAGGAGGGGAGGATCCTCCGCGACCTGCGGTCAAAACAGACCGCTGAAGTCTCGTCGATGGCCCGCAGGGCCATCGACGAGGTGAAAAAGGTCGCGGAGCGGTCCAAGAATCTTAAAGGAGCCTACAAGGGGGCCCTTTGGGACGCTGCGGCGAAAATGGCCGCATGCAGCCTCGCTCTCGCTCAGAGGACCGAGATAATCGGTGGCTCTGAGCGGAGCGAGGCCGCAAGGATGGAGCAGGAGGCGGCCTCGGCCGAGATGGAGCGCCTACGGGTCGAGAGCGCTCTGCTTCGGCTCGAGGTCGACTGCCTCAGTAATAAGCTGAATGGGGCCCGAGCATCCGGCCCCTCCAGCGTGCCAACGGCGATCTCATTGATGGAGATCGACGAGCCCGCGGCACAGAATACGGAGGTGGATCGGCGAACGAGTCACAATTCGCGGGACTCGTCTGCCGACCGAAAGAGGAAGAGGACGGAGGACGCTGGGGGGGAATCCCTACTTTCCTCCCAGAACAAGAAAAAAAAAAAAAGGAGGGTGATCCGGCCCGACCAATCTTCCTCCTCCAGCGATGAGGAAGTGACGGTGGAGGGAGACGTCGGGTCTGCCCTGCCACTCCTCCCGACTCCCGATGAAAAACGGATCGGGAAACAATGTCGGGAGGAGGTGGCGAGAGATATTCTAGAGGGAACTCTTCCCCAAAGGGGGGCTCCCCCTCTCCAGGCACGCGATGGTGCCGCGGGGGGACGGCTCGATCCCTCCCCGAGAAAAAAAAGAAGAAGAAGAAAAAGGGGAAAAAGAAGGACACGGTGGAGACGACGAGGGCGGGAGTTATCCCCGCCGGCTGCCGAGCCGTTGGTGGGCGACCTCAGGGGGCTGCGGGCTAAGGGTTTCATCCACCCCGCGAAAGACAATAAGCCCCCTGTGGTCGCGGGACTGAGTGGAGGGGAACTAGAGGCTCTCGTAATAGCCCTAGTTCCCCGCCTTATGGAGGCCATGGGAGCCGTCATCCCCGGGATCGCACCTGGGGGGCGACCCACGCGGCCTCAGAATGTGAGCCAAAAGACGGGGGGAGGGAGGGAACCGCGCGGCGCGCCCCGGCCCTCCCCCTTCTGCCAAATCCTCCGCGACCTCTACCCCCGCCGGGGCCAAACGGCCTGGGGCGGCGGGGGGGAGTAAGCGGAGGAAGGGGAAGAAAAAGAGCGGCGCGGGCAACCCGTCATCCCAAATGGGTGGGAGGGCCGCCCCCTGTAGGTGCGCCTGCACGTGTGGAGGAGCCAGGCCCCCCCTCCAAGCCGGATAACACAAGTGCAACCGATGGGGGGAGCTGACCCTCCTTCCTCCGCCACCGAGCCCGAGACCACCTAGGCCCGAGTGGTTGGGAGGAGGGTGAAGAAGAGAGAAGGGGGGGGCAAACAGGCCCCCCTACCCGCCCCCCAAAAGCCGGGGTCCCAAAAGGGTGCCGCGGCCAAGGAGGACGCCAAAAAAAAAACACGGGACGAGGGAGGCGGGAGTAAACCCGCCCTCCCTAAGGCTCCTCGCACCGCCATCGTCACGGTGAGCTGCCCCACGGGCAGCTACGCCGATGTTATGCGGCGGGCGAAGAGCCAGATAGATATAGGGGAGCG
>NW_022639561.1:166459-167162 GCF_010583005.1 Odontomachus brunneus
ACGAGGGAGGCGGGAGTAAACCCGCCCTCCCTAAGGCTCCTCGCACCGCCATCGTCACGGTGAGCTGCCCCACGGGCAGCTACGCCGATGTTATGCGGCGGGCGAAGAGCCAGATAGATATAGGGGAGCGGGGGATCGGGGATCTCAGGACCAGAAGGGCCGCTACTGGCGCACTGGTCCTCGAGATCCCCGGTCCCGAACGGCAGGCCAGGGCGGACGCCCTGGCCAAAAGAATGTCGGCCCTCTTCACCGACACGAGGGACGTGCTAATTGCGCGTCCCTCGAAGAGGGCCGACATCCGGGTCCGTGGCTTGGACGACTCAGTCACCGAAGAGGATGTGATCTCCGCGGTGGTGGTCGCCGGGGGTTGCGGGCCCGGCGAAATCAAGGCCGGGGCAATACGACCCGGAGCGGACCGAATGGGGACAATCTGGATTCAGTGTCCCCTTTCGGCCGCACGGTAGATAGCGGGCGGGGGGCGGCTCAAAGTTGGGTGGTCCTCCGTCCGCGTCGAGGCCCTGACGAAGCGCCCCCTCCAGTGCTTCAAATGCCTGGAGTGAGGCCATGTCAGGGCCCTATGTAAAAACAAGGCCGACCGCAGTGGTCTATGCTACCACTGCGGTTCGGCCGGCCACAGGGCCGCGGCGTGCGACGCACCGGCAACATGCCCGGTGTGTCGTGACGCCGGGCGGCCCTGTGGCCA
>NW_022639561.1:167172-169975 GCF_010583005.1 Odontomachus brunneus
AGTGGTCTTTGCTCCCACTGCGGTTCGGCCGGCCACAGGGCCGCGGCGTGCGACGCACCGGCAACATGCCCGGTGTGTCGTGACGCCGGGCGGCCCTGTGGCCACAGGGTAGGAGGCCCCGCTTGCCAAATGGCAAAGCGGGACAAGAGGGGGAAGAGTGGGAAGCGGAGGCGTAAAGCCTCCAACACCCCTCCCACCCTCCCCCCGGGAAGGAGAAAGAGCCCCCCCTCAAAAACCAGAGGGACGGGTTACATTGCCCGAGACCTCGGTCCCTCCGACGGGTGCTGCTCCTAAGGAGCAGCAGAAGCCGCGGGGGGCCGGGGCCGGGAGAGCTGCCTCGCGGGAGGGGGGACACCCGAACGAGGGTCCCCCTCCCGCGGGGAAGATAGGGGAGGGCCTGGAGGAGAGCGGAGTTAAGCCGTAATGGCTACCCGCCTTCTCCAGGCGAATCTCAACTGCGCTCGCGGAGCCCAGGAACTGTTTATGCAGTCCCTCCGCGAGCGCGGTTGCGGACTGCGGATCGCCTCCGAGCCTCACTCCGTCCCCGGGAGTCACCCAGCCATAATGGGTGACGTTGCGGGGCGGAGTGGCAAGTGCTCGGTGGCGATCTATCATGAAGAGAGGGAGGCCTCCCCCCAATCTCCCTGGTGGAGAGGGGGGAGGATACGTCGCGGTCGAGTGGGGGGCCATAGACGTGGTCGGGGTATACGCCCCACCATCGTGGGACCTCGCTCACTTCGAGCACCTTTTGGACCGGCTGGGGGACCTCATGTCGAGGCGCCCCCAAAGGCCGGTCCTGGTGGCCGGGGACCTTAATGCCAAATCGGCGTTGTGGGGGTCCTCGGCAAGGTGCCGAAGGGGCGAGGTTATGGAAAAATGGGTCGCGTCTCACGGCCTCTGTGTCATAAACAGGAGCCGGAGGAGCACCTTCGTCGGGCCGCGGGGGAGATCGGTGATCGACGTCACATTAGCGTCTCCCCAGGCGGCCCGACTAATCCAGGATTGGAGGGTGGTGACCAGGGGGGAAAACCTCTCGGACCATCGCTACATCGTGGTCCGACTGGTCGCCACCCCCGAGGAGGTGCTCCGGAGACGCGGCCAGGGGGCGCCCGACCATCGAGATGGGCCCTCCGTAAACTCGACCGCGACAGGTTGGCGGCCGCCTTAACGGCGGCCACATGGGCGGACCCGGGCCCCACACCGGGGACCCGGGCCGCCATTAAGGCTGAGGCGGCCGGGCTCGTGGGCGTGATGTCAGCGGCGTGTGACGCCGCCATGCCCCGATCCCGGCCGCACCCCCGCCGAACCGTGTAATGGTGGTCGGCGGAGATCGCCGAACTTCGGCACTCCGCCGGCCAAGCCAGGCGTGAAATGGACCGGCGGGGAAGAGATAGTCTAAGTGGGATGGCCGCCACGGCGGCGTACCGCGAAAAGCGCAGCGCCCTCAAGGCGGCCATCTTTACGGCCAAGGCCCGTGCCTGGGATGAACTGGTGTCCACCATCGACAGGGACCCATGGGGGCGCCCGTAGCACATCGTGATGAGGCGTCTGCGCAATTGGGCGCCCCCTCCAACGGCGTCCCTGGACCCCGACTTCCTCGACGAAGTGGTGGGGGCCCTCTTTCCATGGGGGGATGCTTGCATTCCCCCCTATGAGGGCCCACCATCGGACGGGGAGGAGGAGTCGGTCGGGGTCACCGAGGTGGAGATAGATAGAGCCGTCAGGAGGCTCGGCGCCAAGAAAAAGGCGCCGGGCCCCGACGGCATCCCAGGCACAGTGTGGGCCATGGCAATGAGGGAGTTGGAGGTGAAGAGTCGCACAATGCGGCTCTTCACCTCCTGTTTGAGGACCGGGGTGTTCCCCAGCCCCTGCAAAAGGGCCAATCTGATCCTCTTCCGAAAAGGGGGCAAGCCGGAAAACAGCCCTTCCGCATATAGGCCGATATGTCTATTGGATGAGGCGGGCAATCTGTTCGAAAGAATAATACACGCCCGCCTCGTCCGGCACCTATCCCGGAGTAGTCCAACGCTCAGCGAGGAGCAATACGGCTTCCGGGAGGGACGGTCAAGCGTGGACGCAATCTTACGCGTCCGGTCCCTCTCGGAGACCGTCGTGAGGAGGGGGGGAGTTGTGTTGGCGGTGTCCCTGGACATCGCCAACGCATTCAACTCCCTCCCTTGGGACCAGGTGGAGGCGGGTCTGGCCCATTTCAGGGTCCCCCCCCCACCTGGTCTCAATTATTAGGGACTACTTCCGGGATAGAAGACTGGATTTCCGTAACAAAGCGGAACTCCAGTGCGGAAGGGTGGTCTATCGCGGTGTTCCTCAGGGGTCCGTACTAGGACCCCTATTATGGAACATCGCGTACGACCAAGTCCTCCGCCTTGCGCCCCCCCCCCCCGGCTGCAGCGTCGTCTGCTACGCAGACGACACGATGGTGCTGGCCGGGGGCAGGGGCTGGCGGAGCGCCCTGGAGAAGGGACGACTGGCGGTAGACCAGGTGGTAGGCTCCCTGAATAGGATGGGCCTCAAGGTGGCTCCCCTCAAGTCTGAACTTATGTTCATTTATGATAGATCGAGGAGGAGAGGACCACCTGAGGCACGGGTCCGGATCGACTGTGTCTCCGTGAAGACGGGTCCCTCAATCAAATATTTGGGACTCATCTTGGATGGTAAATGGAGGTTTCAGAAGCACTTTGAGCTTCTGGCCCCCAAGTTGGGCAGGGTGGCCAATATGTTGGATGGCCTCCTGCCCAATCTCGGCGGCCTTAAAAGGAAGGCAAGGCGGCTGTATGTTGGCGTC
>NW_022639561.1:169985-172010 GCF_010583005.1 Odontomachus brunneus
ACGACGTCGCATATGGCCGCCACGGCCCTGGCCGGTCTCCCCCCGCTGGAGCTCCTTGCACAAATGCACGCCGAGACCTATCGGCGTGTCAAGGAGCTCCGTGCCGGGGGAGACCTTGAACATCTGGCCAAGGCCATTGGCACAGCAAAAGTGCAGGCCCGTCATCGCCTCCTCCTAAGGTGGAGCATCCACCTGGAGGAGGCGACGGGTCACTCGGGAACGAGTGTCGCGGAGGCCATCCGGCCCTGTCTACAAGAATGGGTAGACAGGGTCCGCGGAGAGCTGTCCTTCCGGACGACGCAGGTACTCACCGGACATGGATGCTTCGGTGAGTACCTGCACAGGATTGGTAGGGAGCCTAACTCCCGCTGCCACCACTGTGGCGCTGAGGTGGACTCGGCGCAACACACCCTGGGGGAATGCCCCTGCTGGGATGTGGAGCGCCGAGTCCTGATTGACGAGGTGGGAGCGGACCTCTCTCCCCCGGCCCTCATTAGGGTCATGCTTGGGGGAGACGAGGGCTGGTCTGCCGTCACCTCCTTCTGTGACACAGTCGTGGCACAGAAAGAGGAGGCGGAAAGGGTGCGGCGGGGTAAAACCACCGCCCCTGGGGATGGGGCGAGGCGCCGCAGAAGGAGAGCGGCGCCTCGCCTGCCCGCGCATCAGCGCGGGGTCGAGGGGTGGCGCACTCGCGGGCGGGGAGGGGACGCATCGGCTGGCGTTCCCTCCCCCGGGGTACCTGCGCATGCGCCGCAGCCCCCTACAATGCCGCCGGGCCCTCCTGATCAACGGAGAGCCCGGCGAGGGGGAGACAGGAGGCGCCTCAAAATTCGTTTACCTAGAAAAACATATACGTACTCAAATGACAAACTTATACCAAAACGTAATCAAGCAGCGCTGTGAACTTGAGAAAAAGGTCATTGAGAATTTAATATCTTTGGCAACTCTTTTACCCGATGAATTTGCTTACAAACTCATGAAAGGGCCTAGCTACATGGCAGTAACCGCTGAGCAAGCCATGCACGTCGTCCAGTGTATCCCCGTTGAAGTCACTGTACGCCGAACGAAGGAATGTTTGTTTGAACTTCCCATTACCCTAAGAAATACCTCCTTATACCTTACTCCAAAATCCCGAATTATCACCCGCGTGGGAACACAGAGAAAATGCTCATATGAACTACCTACTCTCTATCGCATAGAACACACCTGGATACAGCTGATACCTGATCCACACGTACAACAAGTACCTCCACAATAGCTCCAGCCATTGACCAAAATCTCCTGGAAATACCTTACGCCTGGATCCCTTGCCACAAGCGGAATCTACAGCCAAGATGACATCAACAAACTCCGCGACCACATCATGTTCCCAGCCGAAAAACCAGCCTTGCTGAACTCGGTAGTAAGAGGCATCTCAGGATACTCACATGGCGATAACACCATCTCAATGTACAACCTCATGGACAAAGAAACCCTTAACAAAATCGCCCAGAGTACAGCATCTAAACTCTGAGGAGGCTTCATTACCTTCGGTTCAGCAACAGCCGGAGTACTTGGAATTTTCATAATAATTCGAGTAATCAAAATCATTATAGATACCGCCATTCATGGATACGCCCTACACACCGTGTACGGCTGCAGCCTACATCTCCTGGGAGCCATATGGAGCTCACTCACTCACCTGTTGCTCCACCTCTCACACCAGCCAAGGCAACCAAAAGGAGAAGATGACACCAACGATGACCAGAACAACGGAGGAGACAGTCGACCCGTTTCAACCAACCAACACAAACAACGGACAAGCAAAAGCTCCAGCCCCAAGCCCACCCCATAGCCTCTCATACCGCGAGTTAAGCAAGCGAATCTCAGACTTGGAACAAATCCCTTTGAAAACATCGGAATTTGTCTTTAAAAGTGGGGAGGTGTAACGTCCCAGCCCCTAAAATCTTTAAATTTTCGCGCCGTTATGATATTGAGATACCACACTTTTTTTTTTTTTTTTTTTTTTTTTTAACCCGGGGGAAA
>NW_022639561.1:172184-177200 GCF_010583005.1 Odontomachus brunneus
CCGGGGGTAATAAATCACCCCCGGTCACGCTCCTCCTGAGCAGCGGCGCGGTGCGACCCAACACCGCGCCGCTTTCCTCCCGGGCCGCTTTGATTGGAGGGTGTGCCCCCGCACACCCCCAGGCGACCCGTAGGGGAGAGGGGGGACCGGTGGAGGCGGAGTATCCGCCCGGCACCGACCCCTCTCGACGCCGGCCTGATGTTCGGCCGGCGCCGTGGCCCCGGTCTAGATGGTCAGACCGGGACCCTCTCCGCTGGCCGGATCCCGGGGTAACTCCCCGGGGTCGGCCGGCACGCTTCCCGTAGAGGGACAACCCGGGCCGGCCACGTTCGGCGGTCGACCCCTGCGATGCCCCGGCGGTCTTCCGCCCGCCGGAGCACCACCCCCCATTGGGCACTCGGGACCACCCACCCGGTGGCCCGAGTCCCTGCCATCCTCGGAGCACACCGCGCAGGCCGCGCTCCCTGCACAGTCCCGCGCGATGTGCCCCGCCCGGCCACACCGGTAACAGAGCCCACTCCGGTCGATTGACGCGGAGCAGGCCGCCCGGATGTGCCCGAGCCTCCAACACTTGTAGCACTGGAGCGGGCGAGCTGCGAGCATTTCCACCAGCGCACCCGCCCACCCCAGCGCCACCCTTCCCTCCCTGGCCACCATAACGGCAGACTCAAGAGGGAGGCGGGCCCAAGCTGTCCCGAGCCCCCCCCCAGCCGCGCCGGATGGGGCCCACACGGATCTCCATTGGCCCGCAATTACCGCGGGCCGCCAGAGCACCCGTAATCTCCTCGGGGAGGACCGACTCGTCAATACCGACGAGCCGGACCTCCCCGTACCTCCTGGGCCTCGTTACCGAGGCCCCGGGTAACGCCGCCCTGACCTTATCGGCCAGGTCGTCGGCTCCCCGGTCCCTGCCTTCTTTGTCTGGGCCCGCCAGCCCCAGGAGGAGGCCGCCGTTCGCGGCTCTCCTCACAAAGGCCGGACGGACCCCCATTCCCTGGAGGGGGACCTCCCGCACCCTGCGGATAGCCTCCGCGTACGAGAGGCCCCCCTCCACGCGCACCGCCACCACCGCCGTAGCCGGCGGCACCCGGGGCACCACCAGGCGCCCCGAGCCCGGCGTCCTCCTTTCTCCCCATTTTGGGCCCTTTTCTCTCCTTCCGCCCGCCCCACCCGCCGCGACCCAGTCACGACCCCGCGAGGGGACCGCGACAGGCCCGGCGGGAACGGAAGGCCCCCCCCCAGTCGGCGGCGCCCCAGCGGCCTCCGCCGGCCGACGCCTCTGCGCGGCGTCCCGCATCGGGGACGTCGCCCTGTCCCTCAGATCGGGCCGCGCCTCCGGGAACGGAGACACGGCCCGATCCGTCATGTCCTTCCTTCCGGCGGCCGCCTCTACAACCGAGCTCGTCGCCTCCTCCCGCTCCTTCATCCATCCCCTCCTTTCCATATTCCACTCCTCCTTCTCTTCCTTCCATTTCCTTTCTTTGTTTTCCCAATCCTTCCTTTCTACAGGCCACTCCTTTCTTTCCACTCCCCATTTCTTTCCTTTGTCTTTCCAATCCTCAAGTTCCTCCCACCTCTTCTGTTCTCTGCCTTTCCTTTCATTCCACCAATCTTCCCATTCCTTGACACTTTCTTCCAGGAATTCTGTCCTTAGTTTGTAGACTTTCGCGATTTCCTCACAGTACCTCCTCAGTTCGTTGCTGTGCCCATTGATGTTCGCCTTTTCTGCTTTACTCATCCTTTTGCTTCTACTGGTGGCTTCCTCTATGAGGTTGAAACTTTCTACGGCAAAGCCAATCCGGGCGAGGACAAATTCCCGGTTCCTTTTCCTGTTCCTCGGGTCCGGCCAGCCCTTGTTTCCTTCCTCTTCTGCCTCCGCTTCCAAGTCTTCCTCTTCGCTTTCTTCCTCTTCACAATACGCCTCCATTCCCTCATCTCTGGCCCGGCTGAGAATGCTTCGCAGCGCAGTCTCGACTCTCCTTGCGATCTCCTCATTTTCATCAACCCCCTCATCCTTGTCCACATCCTCTCCTTCCTTGTCCAGCTTCCTTCTCTTTCCCCCTCCCTCCATTTTGTCCTTTCCCTTCCTATCAGTCTCGCCCCTCCCCTCGGCGGTTGCAATACCCGCCGGCGCGCCCGCCGTTGACGCGCCGGTTTCTTGTGGCCCATAGTCCGTTGACGACACGGGGGTGCCTAGGACCACAGCCCCCCCGTGCCGGCCCGACGTACCCGACCCGCCGGAAGTCGTTCCTTTTTTTTGCTGTTCCATCATGTTCTTAATGGGGGGCTTAACGGCGGCCCCCCAACCCGGGCGGCTTTTAGGGCCGCCCCCCAGGGCGGTTTGGCTCAACGGAGCCTCAGGAGCCCGCCCTGCCCCCGCTGTGGATCCCCGGTGAAGTATTCACCGAGGATCTTACTACTCCCGGGCGCAGCTGCCCACCAGGGAGGCCGGTTGCCGTACTGGCATAAGGGACCCGACTGCCCCCGCGGTGAGGTCGGTTCACCCGCACCGGCTGCCCTGGGGACAGCCGGGCGCGCTCGCCTTTCTTTGAAACTCTCGGGCGCCGCTGCCCACCCGAGAGACCGGTACCATACTGGCATAAGGGATCCGGTGCGCTCCCCTGCTGTAGGCGCCATTGGGCATCCCTCCCTCTCTGAAGCGAGAAGGAGGAGAGCCCTCCGGCTCCTGATACTCATGGGCGCAGCAACCCACCCATGAGGGCCTTTTAGTCGCTTTTTACGACACGCAAACCATACGTTGGGGGTATTCTTTACGTCCGCCACCCACGCGGACAAAAAGAAGTGCACGCCTTTTGCGCTCTTCTCCCACCCGTGGTTCTAGGCACCGGCACCCCCAGCGGTACGCTTCATCGATAGCTCAGGTAACACCCCTTGGTGGAACCTTCATCGCAGCGGGGCCTAAGTGCACAGCGGCCTTAGCCTAACGGATCAGGGGGCGTGGACCCCCAGCGTTGCCATAGCGGATCACCGGCGCGCCCCCCGTTGCCGACTATCACCGGTCACCGTGCACTCGGATATCCCGTTCTCCGAGATACCACACTAACCCGAGGCCGATTTGCGCTAGCCTGAGAGTTAGTATATAAGATATTTTAGTCCGACGGCAAACCCTACTCATTCAATCGTCAGAGACGGCTAAGAATAAAACCTAATATATTGACAGTGCTAATAAAGCAAATAGTTAGTGAAAACCATACATGACGAAGGAATTAGTAGGTGAGCCGAATAATGTAAGAATATTCGCGAAGCGAACCCGCTTAGGCACGAGAAAACGCACTCAGCATGACATCATCTCGATACTATGCATCACGCCATCGCACATGGCGTCATCCAGCCACCCAGCGTAGAGTCATCCCTTTGAATCCAACCGACCCGGGACCACCGAGGCGCCGTAGAATTCGGCGCTGCGAGCCGACCGCCGTCGGAAAGCGTCGGAAACGTACGAAGCTTCCGTCGGAGCCCTATAAAAGGCGTGCTCCCGGAGCGCTCCTCGCATTTTGTTCGGGTAAAATTCAGAATACCAAGTCTTCGCTCACGCTGCTGCGTGAAGCTTTGTTACTCTCGGACCCGTTGCCCTAGGCATTTGTTCTGATATTTCTCCAAGTACACACTTTGCGTTATTTTCTACGACCTACCTGTGTGCGGACTGCAGCTTCAGTACGAGCGTGCCCAGGCGAGTTTACCCACGACCAGCGGATCCATACAATAAGCGACCGTGAGTCTAATCCCTTATTATACTCGAACACTTGACCGGTAGGATCCGAGCGACCACCTATCGTTAAATTCATTACTCTTGATTTAATTCTAATATTATTCTGACTTTTATTATATTATCCGTATTACTTAATAGCTTATAGCATTGTTTACATATTAGAATCTTGTTTAAATACCATAATTGTACTCGCTCTTAAAATATATTATACGATTCTTACATTACTGCACTCTTTAAAAACGATTTTCTTCCTACACATCCTCTATACCTTGCAATACCTTGCGCTATATCTTTGGTCTCGACGCTTCGCTGACATCCGTGCCAGCTGTAAGCCCATTACACACATTCCTGCAGAGCTGCGGTGTTCTCCATAACATTATAATACTGCTAATGTGCTAGGTAGCATTTATCGCTGCTGGTTGCATCTTCAACTTCTTAATACAGAGCTCTGACAGTTCTCGGCAGCATTTCACGAACGCTCCGGAACTTAATTAATATACAGCGAATTGTGAAGTAGCGCGTGAGGATCTCCTGGCTAGCGAGTCAGTCGAGATCTGATCGAGACTTCAACAGGTCCATTGCGAACAGGATCTTACAACTTAAGGATTGAGAGACCAGAGGTTATATTTCTGCTTTACACTTATACCCATCTACTTAAATCGTTCTTACCGAGTAACATATTGAGATCGAATCAAATACAACTTAGGATATTTCATTCAACATATTAGATGCCGAAGAGAAGCGGCAGGAAACATAAAGAGCGACTACGCAGGTGGATTACACGTACCGCGGAGCAAGGCGTACCTATCTCAGTCGTACCCAACTCTCCTAAACCTACAGAAAGAGGGTATTTCATTCTAAATTCGGGAAATTACTATATCGAGGTTGGCGCGTCACTGAGACCACTTCCACCACGGCCTGTCACGCCGATCTTACCCGTTATTAAAGAAGAACCTAAATATACCGAGTTATTACCAAAAGACCAACAGATTTCGAATTCGAATTTAGACTTGCATAAGGAATTAACAAGTAGCGAACAAACCGTAGTCGAAGCATTAGGTTAATAAATGTACTCACCAGCGATCAATAAAAGACATTCAAATAATTGAAATCACGTCAACTCTTACTTAAACACACGTCACAACCGTCCTCAATAAATATATTAATTAACTAATAAAATATTCCCCGAGTTACATCCTAGAAACCCCTTTTGCTAACTTCAATATTCCTGAAGCACAACCTCAAGGTATCGATGTAACGAGCCGTTCGCAAAACAAATAGAACAA
>NW_022639561.1:177210-177785 GCF_010583005.1 Odontomachus brunneus
AAATAGAAATAGAACAGGAACCGTAATAACGATAAAATCAAACGACTCGTCACGAAACCGAACACGCGACAATGTAAACATCGCCGACCGACCGCGAATATCACAACACGATAGCATGTTAAAAGTAGTATAAAAGACCGCACGAAAAGCTCAGCGAGAGCAGTCTTCCGAGGCACTCCGCTGAACAGAGCTCAGACTCCGACAGCACTAGCACCTCGCGAACACCGCTAACTAGAACACCGTTTCCTAGACCTTCCTCGTCACCGATCCGTCGACTTGTTGGATACGTATAGTCAGCATTACTCGATACCGCTTCGTCGACTTATTGGATTCGTAGAGTCGACATCCGCGTAGACTTATTGGATTCGTAAAGTCTACATCCTTGCTTACCGCTCCGTCGACTTGTTGGATACGTAAAGTCGACATTTCTCGATACCGCTCAGTCGACTTATTGGATTCGTAAAGTCGACATCCGCGTAGACTTATTGGATACGTAAAGTCTACATCCTTGATGACCGCTCCGTCGACTTATTGGATACGTACAGTCGACATTCCTTGATTACCGCTCCGTCGAA
>NW_022639561.1:177795-178110 GCF_010583005.1 Odontomachus brunneus
CATAAGCCCGCAATTAAATACTCTCCGAGACCTCACATACAGGTAACAATTGACGACAAAAAATTCGAAGCACTCCTAGACTCAGGATCCGAGATCTCCTGTATTAACCAAAAAACAGCAAAAATGCTAAAGAAACAAACAAGAGTACAGGGACACATCACAACGGTGCACCTCGCAGACCGTGGGAGAACAAAGATAACAGGAAGCCTAGTGGTGCCAATACAGATAAACAAGAAGACATACTGGCATAAGGTCCATGTCATACCGACACTAGAAAGCGCCGTATTAATCGGGGTAGACTTATGGGCGAAACTA
>NW_022639561.1:178227-178337 GCF_010583005.1 Odontomachus brunneus
GCTCCGTCGACTTATTGGATTCGTAAAGTCGACATCCGCGTAGACTTATTGAATTCGTAAAGTCTACATCCTTGATTACCGCTCCGTCGGCTTGTTGGATACGTAAAGCT
>NW_022639561.1:178347-178560 GCF_010583005.1 Odontomachus brunneus
CGACACTAGAAAGCGCCGTATTAATCGGGGTAGACTTATGGGCGAAACTAGAATTACCAATTTCTCCGCCAGCAATGCAGTCGCATAATAAGAGGTACATGCACACATGTATCATCTCGGAAGGCATGCAACCTCGCTCGGGGAAAGAAAACGCAAGGCTGGAAAAGTTCCTACAGGAAGAATTCACAAAGTTCGAAAGAATAAAGGGGCCAA
>NW_022639561.1:178570-178788 GCF_010583005.1 Odontomachus brunneus
AAACCGATCCCCGCGGCACCGCATCGTAGCGCACGACCGCAACGCCAAATCCGACGCATCACGCCAGCAAAGCCGTGTTAGTCGTCAAGTAACGGCTCTCTTCGCGCGACCAAAAATTAAAGATTCAAACGTCAACATCGTGCCGCAAGCACAACACGATCGACGCGTCACACGACCGCCAGCGTCCCGCGACCGCCAGCGGTCCTACAGCCGAGCGT
>NW_022639561.1:178798-179041 GCF_010583005.1 Odontomachus brunneus
CGCAAGGCTGGAAAAGTTCCTACAGGAAGAATTCACAAAGTTCGAAAGAAGAAAGGGGCCAACCACAATGGCGCAACACAGAATAAAGGTAAAGCCAGGCATAGAACCGATTAAACAGAGATACAGGCCAAGAAATCCCGCCATGCAGGCAATCATCGACAAGGAAGTCGAGGAGATGGAAAAAGAGGGGATAATAGAAAAATCACAGAGTGCCTGGAGCTCCCCCATCGTACTAGTAAGAAA
>NW_022639561.1:179051-179155 GCF_010583005.1 Odontomachus brunneus
CTGTCTTCACGATTATTGACATCTGCTCGAATCCGGACCACACCGACTCGCAGCTTATCCCGCACCGAACGCGAAATAGCGTTACAAATTGGCGCTCGAACATG
>NW_022639561.1:179165-179543 GCF_010583005.1 Odontomachus brunneus
GGCCAACCACAATGGCGCAACACAGAATAAAGGTAAAGCCAGGCACAGAACCGATTAAACAGAGATACAGGCCAAGAAATCCCGCCATGCAGGCAATCATCGACAAGGAAGTCGAGGAGATGGAAAAAGAGGGGATAATAGAAAAATCACAGAGTGCCTGGAGCTCCCCCATCGTACTAGTAAGAAAGAACGACGGGAAGCATAGATTCTGCGTCGATTTCAGAAAGGTGAACGAAGTCACAGAACAAGATGCATACCCGCTACCTCAAATCACGGCGACACTGGACAAATTACGGGGAGCAAAATACCTTACGACGTTAGACCTCAAGGCAGGGTATTGGCAAATACCTCTGACACCGGAGAGCCGTCCAATCACCG
>NW_022639561.1:179564-179679 GCF_010583005.1 Odontomachus brunneus
TTAATAAAAAACAAGCAGAGAAAAGAAAGGAAAAATGAAGCGAATGTTATATACGCTATCAAAGGAAGACATAGTAAAAAAGATGGCAGAAGTAGGGTTGCCCACAGACGGCACG
>NW_022639561.1:179689-185911 GCF_010583005.1 Odontomachus brunneus
GAATACGTACAGGTCTATCTGGACGATATCATTATCGCAACAAAAACATTTGAACACCACCTGCAAATTTTAAAGGAAGTTTTTGTACGACTAAGGAAAGCTAGATTGAAGCTAAACAGCGAAAAATGCCATTTTTGCAGACCGAACCTAAAATATCTAGGACATATCATAGACAAAAAAGGTATACGAACCGATCCAGCAAAAACAAGCGCAGTCAATAACTGGCCAACACCCACAAAGGTTAAACACATTAGACAATTCCTGGGAATGGCCTCCTGGTACCGCAGGTTCATTAAAGAATTCTCGAAAAACGCCGCACCACTAACGAACCTAACGAAACAAAAAGTAATGTAACGAAGCGTTACTGAGCCCGCGCCTGAGGGCTCGACCACACCGACACGCCCGAACATCCGACGTGTCGGTGTACACGGCGCTTAGCGCCACTTTAATGGTTACGCGGCCTTACGCTCACCTGCACATGATCCGACGTCGCAGCGCCCTAGGTGGGGGCAGCGCGACGCGGATCCACGCGGGTATAAAAGCCGGGCACTCCCGGCACCAGCAAGACTCCCGTCGCTGCGGCCGTCCCAGCCACAGCGACTACGAAGGTGTGCTCGCCTCTCGACGCCGTGCTCACGCGGCATCCCGGCTTCCGCCATACGAAGGTGCGCTCGCCTTTCGACGCCGTGCTCACGCGGCAGCCCGACCTCCGCTACGCGAAGGTTGTAACGTCTTCTGTAACCGCTCAGACACAAAAAAAGTTATGCTCTCTTTTTGTTTTAGGCCTGCCTGCATTCACCGACAATAGCCAGGGCTGGTAGAGAGCAGTGCACCGAGAGGGAGTTATAAGTGTGTGTAGTTAAATAAAGTGAAAAAAGGATGATTTAAATGTTACAATTCGTTTATCAAAAATAGAACCTCTTACTTGGATTAGACTAAGTTGAAAATATTGCTTTAATTAATTGTAACCTCGACGGGATGAAACTACAATATGAAAAAAATTCAGTTGATGTATGTAAATGGAATGAAAAATAAAGTAATCTTCATTTATAAGTTCGAAGTTGCGTATTAGTATCTTGAAGTTATACTTCAGGAATATTGAAGTTAATGAAAGGAACTCTGGGATGTAAATCTGGGGATATTTTATTAGTTAGTTAATATATTTATTGAGGGTAGGTTGTGACGTGTGATACGTAAGAGTTGACACGATTTTAATTATAAGAATGTCTTTTATTGATCGCTGGTGAGTACATTTACTAATGCTTCGACTACGGTTTGTTCGCTACTTGTTAATTCCTTATGCAAGTCTAAATTCGAATTTGGAACCTGTTGGTCTTTTGGTAATAACACGGTATATTTAGGTTCTTCTTTAATAACGGGTACGGTCGGCGTGACAGGCCTCGTGGGAAGTGGTCTCAGTGACGCGCGAACCTCAATATAATAATTTCCCGAATTTAGAACAAAATACCCTCTTTCTGTAGGGTTAAGAGAGTTGGGCACGACGGCGATAGGTACGCCTTGCTCCGCGGTGCGTGCAATCCACCTGCGTAGTCGCTCTTTATGTTTCCTGCCGCTTCTCTTCGGCATCTAATATATTGAATGAAATATTCTAAGTTGTAACTGTTTTGATCTCAATATGAAACTCAGTAAGAACGATTTAAGTAAGTCGGTATGGGTGTAAAGCAGAAATATAACCTCTGGTCTCTCAGTCCTTAAGTTGTAAGATCCTGTACGCAATGGATCTGTTGAAGTCTCGATCAGATCTCGACTGACTCGCTAGCCAGGAGATCCTCACGCGCTACTTCACAATTCGCTGTATATTAGTTAAGTTCCGGAGCGTTCGTGAGATGCTACCGAGAACTGTCAGAGCTCTGTCTTAAGAAGCAGAAGATGTAACCAGGAGCGGTAAATGCTACCTAGCACATTAGCAGTATTATGGTGTTATGGAGGACTCCGCAGCTCTGCAGAAATGTGTGTAATGGGCTTACAGCTGGAACGGATGTCAGCGAAGCGTCGAGACCAAAGATGTAACGCAAGGTATTGCAAGGTGTAGAGGATGTATAGGAAAAGAATCGTTCTTAAAGAGTGTGGTAATGTAAGAATCGTATAATATATTTTAAGAGCAAGTACAAGTACAATATTTAAACGAGATTCTTATATGTAATGATGCTAGACGCTATTAAGAATGTATGAGTAATACAATAAAAGTCAGAATAATACTAGAATTAAATCAAAAATAATGAATTTTACGATAGGTGGTCGCTCGGATCCTACCGGTCAAGTGTTCGAATATAATTGGGAAAATAAACTCACGGTCGCTTATTGCAGAGATCCGTTAATTGTGATCGAACTCGCCTGGGCACGCTCTTATTGTTCGGCACGCAGGTCGGTCGTGGCGAATCTCGAAGCTCACTGACTTCGATAAAGTGTAATGTGTAGAAATGTTCTCTGAACAAAGCTAGCAAATGCTTCACGCAGCTGCGTAAGCAAAGACTTGGTATGCTGAATTTTACCCAAACAAAATGCGAGGAGCGCTCCGGGAGCACGCCTTTTATAGGGCTCCGACGAGAGCTTCGTACGTTCCCGACGCTTTCCGACGGCGGTCCTCTTGCAGCGCCGAATTCCACGGCGACTCGGTGGTCTCGGGTCGGTTAGGTTCAAAGGGATGCCTCTACGCTGGGTGGCTGGATGACGCCATGTGCGATGGCGTGATGCATAGTATCGAGATGATGTCATGCTGAGTGTGCTCTGTTGTGCCTAAGCGGGTTCGCTTCGCGAATATTCTTATATTATTCGGCTCACCTACTAATTCCTTCGTCATGTATGGTTTTTACTAACTGCTTCCTCTACGTGCATTGTGAATATATTGAGTTTTATTCTTGGCCGTCTCTGACGATTGAATGAGTAGGTTTTACCGCTGGAATAAAGTACCCTATATATTACCTCTCAGGTTAGCGCAAATCGGCCTCGGGTTAGAATGATATTTTGATATTATAACGGCGTGAAAATTTAAAGTTTTTAGGGGCTGGGACGTTACACCTCCACCCTTTTAAAAACAAATTCCGATGTTTTCGAAGGGATTTGTTCTAAGGCTGAGATTCACTTGCTTAATTCTTGATATGAAACGGTTTGTGTAGCGGTTATACTAAGAGGATTTGGGGCTGTGGCGGTGGTTTGTCCGTTCTTTACGATGGTTGGTTGAGTTGAGACTGGTTGAGATTCTTCCTTGTTGTCTTGCGGGTTGCTGCTGATGCTGCCTTCCTCTTTCGGTTGCCTTGGTCTATGTACGAGGTGGAGTAACAGGTGGGTGAGCGAGCTCCATATGGCTCCTAAGAGATGTAGGCTGCAGCCGTATACTGTGTGCAGGGCGTATCTGTGGATGGCGGTATCTATAATGATTTTAATTACTCGGATTATTATAAAAATTCCAAGTACTCCTGCAGTCGCTGTTCCGAATGTAACGAAACCTCCCCAGAGTTTGGATGCTGTACTCTGGGCGATCTTATTTAGGGTGTCTTCATCCATGAGGTTGTACATAGAGATGGTGCCATCTCCGTGTGAGTAGCCGGTGATGCCTCTCGCGACGGAGTTCAATAGAGCCGGTTTTTCGGCTGGGAACATGATATGGTCGCGGAGCTTATTGATGTCATCCTGGCTGTAAATTCCGCTCGTAGCGAGTGATCCAGGTGTCAAGTATGTCCAGGAGATTTTGGTCAGCGGTTGAAGTTGCTGTGGGGCCACTTGCTGTACGTGTGGATCGGGTGTCAACTGGACCCAGGTGTCTTCTATGCGGTAGAGAGTGGGTAGCTCATACGAGCATTCCCTCTGTGTGCCTACTCGTGTGATGATTCTGGATTTAGGAGTGAGATATAAGGAGGTATTTCGTAGGGTAATGGGGAGCTCAAGGTAACACTCCTTCGTTCGGCGCACAGTGACTTTGACAGGTATGCACTGGACGACATGCATCGCCTCTCCCGCGTTTACTGCCATGTAGCCTGGTCCCTTCATAAGCCTGTAAGCAAATTCGTCGGGTAAATGAGTTGCTAGAGATAAAATGTTTTCAATGACCTTCCTCTCCAGTTTGCAGCGTTGCTCGATCACGTTCTGGTATAAGTTCGTCATCTGAGTACGCATGTGCTTTTCTACGTATACGAATTTCGAGTTTACGTAGCTGAAGATATCGAGATTTTCCACGGAGATGTCACTTCGTGGTTTCGGCTCATTTCCCTTTGTGGTTTCTACGATAAATAATTTGGGATGTTGCGTGCGTTGCAATATGTAACCACAGAGTGGGACTTGCTTTGTTGTCATGAGGGCAAATGTGATATCTTGAGAGATGAGAGAGTAGACGGTGGGTGAGTTTGATTGTGCGGTGTCGTCTTTGATCCTTTTCGCAAATCCCTCATATAGGACGTCATATGCGTGGAAGTCACAGGTGGATCGTGGTACAGTGTCCCAGTAAGTGTAACCGTCATCAGGGTCGACGCAACGTCCGTCTTTTAGATCACAAGTGGTTCCAGATTTTAAATGGATTTTCCCACTGTTCAGGTGTACCGGTACGTATGATGATTTTAACGTAATCTTCGCGACAGCCATCACGACAACGTCGTCCCAGTTGCCGTATGGGTCGTTATATCTTCCTCCAGTGCATCTTCCGTCAGCATTTACTGTTCCTGCCATTATCAGGTCGCGGATGTTGGTGGTGTTGACTTGGAGTTTAGTTACTCGGTTAAAACCGATATTGCCAGTTCCAGATTCGTGCATCTGCATGCAATTGCTGCGTCTTATGTCGTCTATGTAAGTAGAATAGCCACCTCGCACGATTGAAACGTGGGAGTGCATTCCGCAGTAATAAATGTGGCGTTGGATCTCCACTTTGCATTGGGTGACCTTGGCGTAATTATATTCCGACAGCTGAAGAAGTTGAATGTAGACGTTGGTATCGTTGGTTGTCTTGATGTCGAGGTTGCAGTCTCCGGAATTAAGAAGTGAAACGGATGTTATATTGAGGTGTCGACCTCCGCAGTCAAAGCCCAATAATGAATTAGCAGGCGAGAGAGCCATAAGCAAGATGCCCGTAAGTAGCATGTTGTTGTTGACTCTGTAAATCAGTAGGATTTATAACTTATTCTAAGATTATGTACTAAGTTGCTAAAAGAAAATTATTATTATTATATTTTTTATTTTATATATTTTATTATTTATTTTTTTTGTTTTGTTTTGTGTGTTTTTCTCTTGCCCTTTGTAGTCAGGGATTAGCATTAATTTACGAAACTTGAATAGTTAATGTAAGTGTATTATATTTCCCATTATAAGGTACAAATATGATATAATGATGCTAAAGACGAGTCGATGTTTTACAATTATCAAGTCGTCGCTAAGTTTACGATAATCTAAGAATACATTGTTGGTGATGGGCGTAGTGGAAATGTGCCCTTACTATCTAGATACATAATACAGGTATGCAAGAGTTAAAATGTAGTGAAAGATTCTTAATTCTCTTCATCGAGAAGAGTTGTATTTATACCGCCTGTTTCGTTTGGCAGCATTGTTAATTCTATGACTCTATTATTTCTATGGTTAAAAATTAAGGAATTAATGTTAATGGGATCTATCCCTATCTGGCTTCTTAAAAGCGAAATTAAACTTATGTATGTCGAGTAACATGTAAAACAATATTTTATTGGCTGATTTCGAGCCGTGTTAGTACCACATCTGATGCATGGCATATCTAAGTGTATGTTTGCTATGAAGCCGTGCCGTTCGGCTATTACGAATTCGGGAGGATAATCTAGATCAAAAAGACAATTGGGGCACAGAGCCTCGTCAGATTCGCGTTCAGCGATGTATCCTATTGCGAGGGAACAGTATGTAGAGTCGAGACCTGGAAATTCCTTGATAATAGGATGTTTATAAGCTACTGGGGGTCTCGGTCGGCACATTCTGAAAGGTTAATTTTGATGACCTTATTAGTAAAATGGCTATATATTATAGAGGTTAGTGTGTCTGTTCTATAACCACCTTCCCTGAGTTTATCGAGAGTGCGCTTGTATTTATGGGAACATGGAAGGCAGTATATGATTGGGTCTACTATTGTAAGATTATGATGAAAATTTGAGCAGTGTACTTACTCCAATGGGCCTAGAAAAAAGCCGTGAAAAATTCCATATTTTAATTCTGGCGGAAGTGATTTCCGAATATAGCACTTAGTGCATAAGGCGC
>NW_022639561.1:185921-186160 GCF_010583005.1 Odontomachus brunneus
AAAAGCCGTGAAAAATTCCATATTTTAATTCTGGCGGAAGTGATTTCCGAATATAGCACTTAGTGCATAAGGCGCCTAGCTCATTTTGATGTTTATATCCGGCTAGTATGATGCATTTCACATCCAACATACTAGGGTATTCTGCTATTATCTCATGGAGCTTACTCATTGTGTGGAATTATAAAAGTGTTATTGTGTAACCGCGATTCGTTGCGGGTTTGAATCGCTTGTCGGATCGG
>NW_022639561.1:188223-188692 GCF_010583005.1 Odontomachus brunneus
GTTGAACATTTGTCGCATGCATCATCCCTGCCGGTTGCCGTTGTGCTGCTTTATGTGCCTTGCAGTTTTCACACTTCCGCACATACTTATTTATCTCCTTAAGCATTCCCGGCCAATAATATAGTCTTGAGATGCGACATATTGTCTTTGCGATGCCTAAATGTCCTGCTGTTGGGTCATCGTGATATGCCCTCAGTATTTCAGCTCTCTGCTCGTGAGGAATGCATTCCTTCCACTGCTCACTATCCGGTGTTTCTTTGAAATCGAGACTATGTAGGATGTGGCGATACAACTTGCCATTCCTAATTTCATAATCTGGCGATTTCTGCGGTTGTTCCCTTGTCTCGTTATATACGCGAAGATACCATGGGCACTGTATTTCCCTGTTTATACTTGCCATTTCTGGTCGTCTAGAGAGTGCATCGGCTACTTTATTCGAGCTCCCTTTTCTATATTTGATCTCAAAGCT
>NW_022639561.1:188702-190137 GCF_010583005.1 Odontomachus brunneus
CATTCGAACTCCCTTTCCTATATTTGATCTCAAAGCTATATTGCTGGAGCTCAAACTTCCATCTTCCAACCCGTCCTATTGGCGATTCTAGTTTTTGTAGCCATTTTAATGACTGATGGTCGGTTAATACTGTAAAATCGTATCCCTCTAAGTAACAACGCATCTTCCGTATTCCCCACACTACCGCGAGACATTCAAGCTCCGTCGCGCTATAGTTTTTCTCACTGTTGTTCAGTGAGCGGCTAGCGTATGCTATGACTCTCTCTCCGTTCGCGAAATTCTGCGTTAGGACTGCTCCGAGCCCATGCTTGCTCGCGTCCGTCTGTAGTGTGAACTTCAAATCAAAATTTGGACAGGCGAGAACTGGTGCTGAAACTAATGTTTCCTTTAATCGCCGAAATGCGTTTTCCTCTTCCGGTCCCCAGTGCCATTTGACATTTTTCTTTGTCAAATTTGTTAGTGGGGCAGCTATTTTTGAGAAACCTTCGATGAATCTCCTGTACCACGAGGCCATTCCTAGAAATTGTCGGATATGCTTAACTTTTGTTGGCGTTGGCCACTTGCTTACTGCATCCGTTTTTTCTGGATCTGTTCTGATTCCGGCTTTATCTACTATATGCCCCAGGTATTTCAAGCTTGTACGACAAAAGTGGCACTTCTCAGCATTTAATCGGAGTTTTGCTTCCCTAAGCCGTGTAAAAACTTCTTTCAGCACACTTAAATGTTGCTCAAAAGTTTTCGTTGCTATTATAATATCATCAAGATATACTTGCACATTTTCCTCTAGCTCCGGTCCTATAACGGTGTCTAGAAGTCTTTGAAAAGTTGCTGGTGCTGAATGCAATCCAAACGGCATCACCCTAAATTGCTTCAGCCCCCGGCCAGGTACTGTAAAGGCGGTGATCGGTCGGCTCTCGGCCGTTAATGGCACCTGCCAGTATCCGCTTTTTAAATCCAGCGTTGTTAAGTACGTCGCTCCTCGGAGTTTGTCTAACGTTGCTGTTATCTGCGGTAGAGGATATGCATCTCGTTCTGTTACTTCATTGACCTTTCTATAGTCTACACAGAATCGGTGCTTACCATCCTTTTTCTTGACCATGACGATCGGTGAGCTCCATGCGCTTCGTGAACTTTCTATCACTCCATTTTCTTCCATTTCTGCCACTTCTCGATCTATTATTTCCTGCATTGCCGGATTCCTTGGTCGATATCTTTGTTTAATCGGTTTGGTACCTCTTTTGATTTTTATGCTGTGCCGTGCCATGTCCGTCGGTCCTTTGACACTCTCGAACTTCCGAAATTCTTCTTTTAAGAATTTCTTTAACCGTGCCTCTTCTTCTTTAGTTCGTGGTTCCATTCCTTCTGAGATGGTGCACGTCATTGTGTTGCATCGTAATTGTGGCTTTTTATTCGGCGACGGAATTGGTATTTCCAT
>NW_022639561.1:190147-190355 GCF_010583005.1 Odontomachus brunneus
ATAATTGTGGCTTCTTATTCGGCGACGGAATTGGTATTTCCATTTTCGCCCACAAGTCTACGCCGATCAACACTGCCATTTCCAGTGTTGGTAGTATATGGAACCGATGTTCGTAATGTTTTCCATTTATTTTTACCGGTAGGTAAATACTTCCCATCAATTGCGTACTTTTCCCATCTGCTAACTGAACTCTTTGTGTACCTGCCTG
>NW_022639561.1:190583-191023 GCF_010583005.1 Odontomachus brunneus
ACTAAGCGTATGTACACTTTCTCTTCGGATATGCATTTTTAAATCCGGCGACATATTCTCGTAGATCTGATCAATATGATCACGGCGTGAGAATCCTCCTGCTCGCCTCATTAATGTGGCTAGATCAGTGGCGTATTGCCGAAAAATTTCATTCGGTTCTTGCTTTCTTCTTTGAATTTCGTGTTTTATTTGAAATTCAAAGCGGTATGGAAAAAAATGTTCTCTGAATGCTCTTATAAATTCTTTCCATTCTCTCCATGTACTTCTGTTATTCCGGTACCAGTGGAGCGTTCCTCCTATTAATAATTCCGGTAGCCCTTGCAACATTTGTTCATCTGTGTAGCTGTAGCTACTTTGTAACTCCTCGATTCTTTCTAAAAATGAGATGGGATCTTTGCCGTCAAATTGGCATCCCCATTTCCTCATTTGGTTGATCGTTT
>NW_022639561.1:197103-203406 GCF_010583005.1 Odontomachus brunneus
GGACCTCTACTGTCAACAACTGAGCAGATTGAAGCAGGCGATCGACCAGAAGCGGCCAGAATTGGCCAATAGGAAGAGTGTTGTGTTCCATCAAGGCAACGCCAGGCACACATCATTAACGACGCGCCAGAAGCTCCGAGAGCTTGGATGGGAGGTTCTATTGCACCCGCCGTATAGTCCAGACTTGGCACCAAGCGATTATCATCTTTTCAAGCATTTGCAAAATTTTCTTGATGGTACAAAACTGGCCTCAAGAGAGGCTTGTGAAAATAAGCTGGTCAAGTTTTTTACAAATAGGGACGAGAACTTCTTCAATCGCGGAATTATGAAATTGCCTTCAAAATGGACAAAAGTTATCGAACAAAACGGCGCATATTTGATCGAAATTGGATAATCCTAACTATGTTAATTTCATCGTCGAAATAAAGCGAAAAAACGCTTAGAACTTTTTACTTCACCTAATAATAAAAATAATAAGACACTGCAACAAGTTAATACTATGGATCCAAATGTAGAACCATGGATTTATCCATTATATTATTCATATGGTAATCAAGGCTGGCACAGAGACTTACGACACCAAAACAGTAATAAACGAATAAGTCGGAGTGAATATGTGAAATATCGGATGGCTATACGTGACAATTTTAATATTTTTATTATGGGAAGACGATTGTTTCAACAATAGGTTGTAGATAATTATATTAAAATAGAAAAAGATAGAATAAATTATTGTAAACAAAGTTAAAAACAATTGCGAGCTGAAACTTATCAAGGTTTAATTGATTATTTAAAAAGTGCTGCTGATAAAACTAATAAATGTGTAGGAAAAATGATGATTCTTCCATCAACATTTGTAGGTTCACTACGTAATATGATGAAACATTATCAAGATGCAATGGCTATAGTTCGAAAATATGGAAAACCGGATATTTTTCTTACCATGACGTGTAATCCAAATTGGCGCGAAATTCGAGAAAATTTACTTCCAAATCAACAACCAGATAGACCAGATATATGTGCTCCTGTATTTAATATAAAAAAAGATTATTTAATTGATGTTATAGTTAGACAACAATAAAATTTGTGAAGTTCTGGCATATGTTTATGTAATTGAATTTCAAAAACGTGGTTTACCACATATACACATGCTAATTACATTAAAACAAAATTACAAAATCTCAAATCCTGTTATGGTGGATAAATTTATTTCTGCAGAAATTCCTAATTCTAATGAAAATGAAAATTTGCATAATATTGTTATGAGACATATGATTCATTAGCCGTGTAGAGATTGGTGTTTTGTGGATGGTAAATGTTCAAAGCGATTTCCGAAAGCATTTGTAACCGCGATGCGTCGCGTGCTCAGATCGCTCGTCGGTTCAGGTTCGTGATAGGCGGAATAATTTGGAAACAGTTTTTAATAATGAATAAAAACACTATATTGAAATAATCTGCTAAATGTGATTACAGTGTAGTCTTCCAATTTTCAGTGCCGACGCCGTTGGTTTCCGCCGTTTGTATATTGTCTGTCAGCGGCTTGTCTAGCCGATGTTTGGCGAGAGGTGACGCGCGGTGCGCGGGACGCGGCCGGCCTTACAAGGAGATGACGCCAATTAGGAAATCGCTTTTCCAACGAGTCATAGTGTGTTCGATAGCTTACATGTAGCTAATAAAAACCCTAAAGGCGTTTGTGCCAATGGGCCTTCGTTTAGGAGAAATTACAAAACAAAGTTAGGGTCACGCAACTATGTCCCATGTAAAGAAGAACATTAGAATCTTTTTCGAGTAAGCGGCGTAGCTGAGCCGACTAAGGCTCCCGTCCATACATTTTTGCGCCGGCGGCGTGCGTTCGAGTCCCGCCGACGACTGCTTCGCTTTTTTTTTTTTTCAATTTTGGATATATAAAAGACACTACATTAATCATTATTTATTTTTTTAAATTTATTTTGTTTTTCTATGTAAAAATAAGGACATTTCGGGATGTTTGAACGCAATACGAAATAAAAAACAGTTTTAAAGTCATGAACTGATTATATTTCTCATGCAATGTACATGTGTTATTTTGTCAAGAATATTTTGTACAATATAAACTTTCTTTTATAATTATATATTTATTTACATACGATAAAAGGTTTCCATCGCTTCGCAATGTTGTGGATGAAAATTGATGTAAAAACATTGGAAACATAAAATTTTTTCGCACCACGAACATTTAATAAATGAATTATGTTGTCCACATACACATGTTTTATTATAAATGTTTGAAGAGAAGCATAATTGATTCACATTTAAAAATATTTCTCTATCGTCAGCTAATTTGGATGCATACCATGCATATTGAAGCATACATTTAAATTTCGGCGCTGATAACAGATAATGAGTTAAAGATTGTATACGAATCGCATCAGCACGAGTATTTAATTGTTTGCTTTCGTCACCTGATTGTGAAATTACATCTGGACAGTTTTGTATTTTCTTAATTATAACTTTCACTTGTCGATAAAAATAAACGTCGCACGGCTGACATATCGGAGTACATTTTGGCGGTATAATTTGTAAATTACATGTTGGTTTATTATTTTTGTCGCGAAATATTTCGTTATACATTTGGATGTTTTTTTGTCCTCCCCAGGAATCAACAATAAATAAAAACAAATTATCCCCGACATACGGCTTAACAACATTTTCCAAATACTGTGCGTATAATGATGTTGTTAATTTGCCCGATTTAGAACATGTAATAACGACATTTTTACATAATTCTAATAATTTATCTACATCTTTTTGTACGCGTACTCCAAAATTATCAGAAAATTCTTGCAAACAAACAAATACTTTATTTAATAACTTCCCGGATTTCGTCAGTGAATACTGGGCGGTGTATGAATGCGAAACTTTATTTAAATCGCCTATGTACAATTGAACTAATTTTTCTCCAGTGTGCGTGTAAGTTCGCGAAACATTAACTCTATACTCACATCCTGTTTGGTCTGTATTAATGACAAAATCGGGATCGTAATCTGGCGAAATTGCTTGAATTAATGTTTGAAATTGTTCCGCTGATTTTATGACAACTTCTGGTGTAATTGCTTCTTTTTTGGAAACATATCGAACAACGCGACGATTCGATATCCTATAATCGTGTAAAAAGTTGGTCAACCACGTGCTGGATGCTACGAAATGAAAAACATTTGTATGTTCTTCGCTGTCTTGTTCTTCTTTTGGCTTGTTATATTGTGCGGCTGCAGCAATAGCCCACTGTTGAAGCAAACGTCGCGTAACTAATTGATTCTTATTTCTTGCTTCTGTGAAGCGATCGTACACATTAGTTTTTATTGTATTTAATTTGTCTCTAAAAGTACCGCCTGACAAAACAGCTTTTTTATATTTCGTAACATCAGAAGGATGGTTTAAATATTTTCTAAAATGATGCTTTAATGTTTTGAAAGACCACTGTGGATGTTCTTGTGCTGTCAGTACGACCTTTAATTTTGTATCGTATGGCACTACTTTATGCGTAGAAATTTTTTCTGGAGGTTCATAATCTTCCAATTCATCGGGTGTATTCTTACTTGTACTCGGCATATTTTCGCATACAACCACGTTTTGTTCTTCTTCTGTATAATATTCAATGTCGTCCAAAATTTCATGCTCTCCTAATAGTTTAATAAATTTTTCAAAAAGTTTGCCGCCAACTAATTTAGCATTGTTCGAAAATTTGCGTGGGGCGTCAACAAATATTAAATTAAAGCGTACAGCAATATCTACAAACAATTATTTTACATTATAATTTGAAATATACTGTGACGTTATGAAAGCAGATAATTAATTCTTCATTAATATATTTACCACGAAAATATTCAACCGCATCCGTCAAGTCTTCCTTCGAAATATCGCACTTTGCAAGAAGTTGCACATATTCGACAGTTTCATCGGTAATAAATGTTGTCTCCATTTTTACTGATGTTTCGTACCACGCTCTCTTTACAAATGCTACCACGAAACTGGTCAGACCGTTACAACGTGTGAGAGTCCCTCTGTGAAAACCGTTAAAAAGGTCGAAAGGAGGGGGGGACTCTACCTAACAAAGGTCCTTTCTTACAAGTGAACACTGACGAATATACCTGCTTGTCCATTTGCGAGTCTCATCTTTTTATAATATTTCACACTTTTATTCTACATATAAAAAATTCAACAACAAAAATAATAAACCAAAATATAATTTATAATTTATACCGCCAAGATGTACATCGATATGCGATGTTTATTTTTACATCAATTTTCATCCACAACATTGCGAAGCGATGGAAACCTTTTATCGTATGTAAATAAATATATAATTATAAAAGAAAGTTTATATTGTACAAAATATTCTTGACAAAATAACACATGTACATTGCATGAGAAATATAATCAGTTCATGACTTTAAAACTGTTTTTTATTTCGTATTGCGTTCAAACATCCCGAAATGTCCTTATTTTTACATAGAAAAACAAAATAAATTTAAAAAAATAAATAATGATTAATGTAGTGTCTTTTATATATCCAAAATTGAAAAAAAAAAAAAAAGCGAAGCAGTCGTCGGCGGGACTCGAACGCATGCCGCCGGCGCAAAAATGTATGGACGGGAGCCTTAGTCGGCTCAGCTACGCCGCTTACTCGAAAAAGATTCTAATGTTCTTCTTTACATGGGACATAGTTACGTGACCCTAACTTTGTTTTGTAATTTCTCCTAAACGAAGGCCCATTGGCACAAACGCCTTTAGGGTTTTTATTAGCTACATGTAAGCTATCGAACGCACTATGACTCGTTGGAAAAGCGATTTCCTAATTGGCGTCATCTCCTTGTTAGTGTCGCGTCTTTGCGAGGCTGTTGTGTTGATGTTTCTTTCGGCGTCGCGCCTCTTTAAATCACGGTTGACAGTTTCTCGTGCAGTGATGTTCGTTGCGTTTTGGAATTGTACAATGTATACAGTCGTTGCCTATAGCGTAGCTGCACGCCGAGTATCACCTGTACAGTGATACTGATGATCGCTTATCGCGGGTAGCTGCTAAGCCTCGGTACATGCGGTGCGGTTGACGGTCCCTGTACACGGGATCTTAGATCTCGGAGTTTTCGTTATAATCGAACGAGCCCAGCTCGTTCTATCGTTATTGTGGATACGGTGTGGTAAAGCCGCGGGCGCGGCTATACGTCGCGGTATCGGAGTCCGTTGCTCTCCCTCTGGGGATTATGGTCAACGATTCCGGTGCTCGTCTCGCGAAACGGCGAGGTGATGACGGTGCACTAATTAGGCGACTCCTAATTATGTGCGGTCAAAGATACGCTACCACGGAGCGCAACCTCGAGCTGATCTGGATGAGTACGGTTGCGGTGACTCGATATGAGTTGATCTCGATCGCCCTAAGGTGGCGACGAGATCCGATGCGCGGTACGAAGGCGGCTTAGTGCGCCCTTCCGGTGGCGGATTCCACGCCTGCGTCGGCTGTGGAATTTGACGGAATTCGGCGTTTAGTAGTGTCGACTTCACGCATTCGTGAGCCGACGGCGGAGTAATTACAGTCGCCAATCGACGAGCAATAATCTGCCAGGAGCGGAGTAGAAGCGAATGTCGATGACACGTATCCGTGTAACGATGACGGAATGATTACCGTCGCCAATCGACGAACAGTAATCTGCCAGGAGTAGAAGCGTTCTCTTTTAGCGCGGATAATCGGAATCGGATTCTCTTTCGAGAGCGGTAGATCGGGCTGATTCTCTTGCGAGAGCGGACGATCAAATCTCTCGAGATTACGATTACGCGGCGTTTTATACTTCTCGAATTTCGCTTGATTCGCTATTTACCGCGGTTGTTCAACGGTCGCGCTGTTTACCATTTTAGAGGACGCGCTGTCCTCTTGCGCTTTTGATTCGCGATGTTCTGCGTGTAACGACGCGTATATATATACAGGGTGTTCGGAAAATACCGGGACGCCCGAATATCAGGAAAAATATAAGTTTTACAAAAAAATGTTTCAGACAAAAGTTGTGGCGTTTAAAAAAATGTATTTACTGATCACATCAGTTTGACCTTGGGTTGCGTAGCGAAGGTCAGGTCAAGGTCACATTAATTTTTTTAAATGGAACACCCCTTTTTTCATTGCACATTCTTATAGCACATCTCGAGAGCTTTCCAAAACGCTATAATAAAATATTTTTTCATGAAGTACTTTTCAAGTTATAATGCTTCAAAGTTAGAGGATCGCCGGCATTAGCATTTTTACGAAGAAATGAAAATAAACGGAACAACCTCCAATGA
>NW_022639561.1:206360-207110 GCF_010583005.1 Odontomachus brunneus
ACGAAAAAATATTTTATTATAGCGTTTTGGAAAGCTCTCGAGATGTGCTATAAGAATATGCAATGAAAAATGGGGTGTTCCATTTAAAAAAATTAATGTGACCTTGACCTGACCTTCGCTACGCAACCGAAGGTCAAACTGATGTAATCAGTAAATACATCTTTTTAAACGCCACAACTTTTGTCTGAAACATTTTTTTGTAAAACTTATATTTTTTCTGATATTCGGGCGTCCCGGTACTTTCCGAACACCCTGTATAATTAATCGTTACTAAAAATTACAACAACGCAGAACATCGCGAATCAGGAGCGCAAGAGGACAACGCGTCCTCTAATATGGTAAACAGCGCGACCGCCGAACAAGCGCAGTAAATAGCGAATCAAGCGAGATTCGAGGTATATAAAACGCTGCGTAATCGTAATCGAGAGATTCGATCATCCGCTCTTGAAAGAGAACCAGAACCGATCCACCGCTCTCGAAGGAGAATCCGATTCCGATTATCCGCTCTAAGAGAGGTAAATATTGACAAAAACGGACCACCGTCCGAGGACAATGATTTTCACATATGTTGTCAAGGCCATCATTCTGAATTACATTCAAAAGGTTTTAGGCTTCGCTCTTTGTTTGTTAAAAAGTTATTTAGAAAAATTTTTTTGGTAAAAGTCCAGATTAGAGGACACCTCGCCGATGACTTTGACCTTTACATATCTAATAGAGGTCATCCTCCTGAGTAACATTTAAAAAGTTTTA
>NW_022639561.1:207120-207448 GCF_010583005.1 Odontomachus brunneus
GAGGACAATGATTTTCACATATGTTGTCAAGGCCATCATTCTGAATTACATTCAAAAGGTTTTAGGCTTCGCTCTTTGTTTGTTAAAAAGTTATTTAGAAAAATTTTTTTGGTAAAAGTCCAGATTAGAGGACACCTCGCCGATGACTTTGACCTTTACATATCTAATAGAGATCATCCTCCTGAGTAACATTTAAAAAGTTTTAGGTGGCGGTCACTCTTCATTAAAGAGTTATGGACAAAGAAGTTCCAAAAATCCGGTATAGATTCATCGACGAAAATATGGAAGCTGTATGTTATATTCAATTACATACGCACGCACGCACACA
>NW_022639561.1:207458-207953 GCF_010583005.1 Odontomachus brunneus
AATGGATGGAAATGCACCAATCAGAATAGAGTATTTGCATCCAGCACGAAAACAAACATCGTATGCCATTGGCTTCTACCGACATTACGAATATCGATACAATATCGCCCATTCCTAATACGCACCCACCGCTCGCCCGCCCTGTCGGGCGGGCGAGCGGCACAGGCGGCCAAGTAATGTGTGTGTGTGTGATATTATTCGCGACTGAGAACTGACTAATAGAGGATACCGAATTTAACGTTTAGCATTGCTTTATATATTCCACAAATATCTATGTAATGTATTCATATGTCCGATGCGTGATATTTCTGTTTATAAACACTTTAGTTTGATACATATCAACGGCATCAGTGGAATATATAAAGCAATGCTAAACGTTAAATTCGGTATCCTCTATTAGTCGGTTCTCAGTCGCGAATAATATCACACACACACACACATTACTTGGCCGCCTGTGCCGCTCGCCCGCCCGACAGGGACTTGGCACAGGCGGCC
>NW_022639561.1:207963-208206 GCF_010583005.1 Odontomachus brunneus
CAGTATGTTTGATACGAGCGTGTACGGCAAAACTCAAAAACTTAGGATAATACATAAATTGAAAAAATTTGTACACATTCTGCATGATATAGACTGCGATGCTTTATTATTAATAAGTTGTCCAGTCGCCTCCATTATCAATAATTGACTGGCATCTCCGAGGCATACTTTCTACTAATTTTACAGCATAATCTTCAGACAAAGATCTCCATATAAATCGAATCTGTCGAATTAACTGCTTGA
>NW_022639561.1:210875-219230 GCF_010583005.1 Odontomachus brunneus
CCCGTAAAATCATTTTGTCCTCCTTTTTCGTCGTTTTCTGCACAGAGCCACGATCCGGCAAGTCATCAACGTTTTTGACCTCGGAATAACGTTTCACCCACTTACTCACAAACGCCTTAGACTTCTTCATATACTTAGCAGCCGCTCCGCGCAACATTTTTGGTTCTTTCGGATGCGAACATAGAAACACAGCTTCGTAACGTGATGCGTACGCGGCACTCATGTTGAAATACGCCCTTTTGTGACGAAAGTCAAACGATAACTAAGGCTTTATAGACAAAGCATCTTGGGAGAAGAGCTCCGCTATTGGCTCGCGTTCATATCCCCCCTCTAACGGTTTCGAGGAAAAAGTTTTGCCGTACACGCTCTTATCAAACATACTGTATATACGTCGATATATATTATTTTATTGGATATATTTTACTCATTATTTCAAAAAAGAGTCAATGCGGTCACCAAAATTTGATTGCTTTTTGAAAATAAATTCCGCGAGGTATCCGTTGTAATGATAAGTGCGTGTTCCATATCGTGGTATTGCTGCTCGCATATCACGCCATAACCTCTCTATATTTTGCGTATGAGCGCCTGTAGCAGGATCAATGAAGTTCTGTTTGTGGTTTACTGTATAATGAGAGTAGTTTGCATTTTGTAGTCCACTGTATGCCTTCCAACTGTCTGAATAAATTGTAGAACCCGGCGCTATATATTGATTTATTATAGGTATAAGAGTTGTTGCTGATCGATCGGGCACAGGAATGATAAACATTTTACCGCTCTCTCGATCTATCCCACCGAAAACCCACTGGCCTTTAACTATACGACCTTTGTTGTATTTCCTTTTCCCGATTTTTGCTTCGTCAATTTCTACAGTAACTCCAGGACCACCTATCTGTTTTTGTCCATTCGTAATCCATTGTTGTAACAGCTGTCAGTACAAAAAAAACCGAAAGCTCCTTTAATATAAACAATTACCAGCGCATATTATTCAATGTGACGTCAATATTTACCTCGCGACAAAAGTTTGTCCAATCAACTACAGTCCTGTCGCAAATCTGCAATTCTTCCATAAGGAAGAATTGTCTTGGAAGACGTATGTGTAAAAAATAAGCAATAAATCGGCACGTTTTTGCCAAACCGAGATGTCCCTTAGCGAACCAAGTATTATGTAAAATACTTATTTTAAAATTACACACTTTTCGCTGCCTTTTCCGTCCGCGTACTTGCTTGTAATATTTATTGGTACAGTGGAGTATTAAGGAATCTGAATCACTCGTGGTATTTATGATGTTGTTGCACCGCGGACATGTTGTGTCTCGTTGAATAACCGCTTTATTACGCAAGTATTCTAAGAGCTCCTGTTCGTTGTGCGTAAGATATAGAAATTCATGCAGTAACATTTCGCGAATATTCTAGCACGTTCTACAACTGATATTATTCGTGACTGCGAACCGACTAATAGAGGATACCGAATTTAACGTTTAGCATTGCTTTATATATTCCACAAATATCTATGTAATGTATTCATATGTCCGATGCGTGATATTTCTGTTTATAAACACTTTAGTTTGATACATATCAACGGCATCAACGTGTGTACACACTACGCAATATACAAAATTGAATACACACAAACACACACACACGTGTGCGTGTGTGTGTAGCAAGCATCTTCTTAGTTTAGAAATTCGATGTTTTTGTATACACGGTGTCCAAAAATTATATTAATTTTATGCAACTTTTTTTCTTAATAACTTTTTAATAAACAACGAGCGACGCCTAAAACCTTTTGGATGTTACTCAAAATGATGACCTTGACAACATATGTGAAAATCATTGTCCTCGGAAGGTGGTCCGTTTTTATCAATATTTACCGCAGATTATTGTTCGTCGATTGGCGACTGTAATCACTCCGCCGTCGTTGCACGGATACGTGTCATCGACATTCGACTCTACTCCGCTCAGGGCAGATTACTGTTCGTCGCGTGGCGACTGTAATCATTCCGCCGTCGGCTCACGGATTCGTGAGGCCGACACAGATAAGTTTCACAGTACCGCTGGCCGCATCCGAAATTGCGTCCGAACGAGCCGAGCTCGTTGAATCATAAAGGAAACTCCGAGAGCTAAGGTCCCGTGTACGAGGACCGAAGGCCGCACCGCGTACACCGAGCCGATTCCAATCTCCGCGATAGGAGAACGAAGGGGAGCGCCACTAAGGCCATATCCCGCGTGCAGCTACGCTGCAATTTCAACGACCGCGAACATTATATGATTCCGAAACGCCGCTAACATCGCTGGGAAAAGTGTCCACCGCACTTAAGAGACACGACGCCGAAAGAAACGTCAACAGAATAGACTCGCGAAGACGCGACACTGACGTCGTCCGCGTCCCGCGCACCGCGCGTCACCTCACACAAACCGGCGTCTAAACAAACCTCTGTCAGGCGATACAAACAACCAAAACCAAAGGCGTCGACACGTATTGTTCGATATATATATTATCATTATCATCAGCTTAATATTTTAAATATATTATTCATTATTATTTTCTTAAAACACTGTTTTCTCAATTATTCCGCCTATCACGAACCCAATCCGACAAGCGATTCAAACTCGCAACGAATCGCGGTTACATGCGTTTATTCGTTTTCGTAGCGTAACGACATGCATCGTTACACATTTAATTCAGAAACATCTATAGATGAAGATGGTTATCCATAATATCGTCGTAAGAATGATAGTACATTGTATGAGAGATGTGGAAGATATGTTGTTGACAATAGATATGTTGTTCCATTTAGTCTAATGTTGTTACTTTTATTTAATAGTCATATTAATGTTGAGATAGTGTCAAGTATACGATTTGTAAAGTATTTATATAAATATATTTATAAGAGTTATGATGCTGCATCCGTAATTATAGGAAATGATATAAATAATAAAGAAATAGTGCATGATGAAATTCAAGATTTTATAGAAGCTCGTTATGTTGGATCTGTAGAAGCATGTTAGCGTATTTTGGGTAAAGCTTTATAAGTAAAAGTCATGCCATTATACGTTTACCAATTTATTTACCAAATGAGCATAGTATAATTATTGATGATAATTATAATAACAATTCAATAGAGTCTACCTTAGTACGAGTAACTATGTTAATAGATTATTATGAGTTAAATACTCGAGATGATGAGGCCAAGCATTATTTATATACTGATATTCCATGTCATTATTTAAAAAGATTACAATTAATGGTAAAACTGTTTATCGTTGGGAAAAACGTAAAAAGTACTTCAATTGTATCGGACGTATGTATTCTGTTAGTCCATTACAACCTGAATTATATCATCTTCGTGTACTTTTATTAAATGTTAAAGGAGCCACAAGTTTTCAAGAATTAAAGACAATTAATAATGAAATATATCCGAGTTTTACCGCTACATGTTTAACATTAAGACTTATAGAAGATGATGAAAAATGGAATCGTGCAATGAATGAAGTAAAACTTTGGATGATGTCAAAACGACTTCGTAGATTATTTGCTCGAATTTTAATTCATTGCCAACCAGTGCATCCTAAGAAGCTTTGGGATGAATTTAAAACAGATATATCGGAAGATTACATAAAACGATATGGAGTTGCAACGGGTATAAAGAAAGCTTATGGTTATATAGCTTACATGTTGCACATTGAAGGTTGGAGTATTTCTAAGTTTCCTGAGATGGATCAAGTAGTAGAAGAATATGAAATAAATCATAAAGAACGTATGGAAAAAATATATTAATAGGTACACGACAATACGAACAATTGAACATAAAACAAAAAGAAATTATTGATATTATTTTAGAAGTAATAGAAAGTAAAAATAATTGTGGTAATTGTTTCTATATTGATGGCCCAGATGGTTCTGGAAAAACTTTTATTTATACAACTTTGTATTATCTACTCAAAAGCAAACATAAAGTAGTAAGTAATATGGCATTTACTGGTATTGCTGTAACACTACTGCCAAATGGAAAAACGGTACATAAAGTGTTTGAATTACCTGTACCACTTTATGCTGACTCCACATCAAACATTAAAGTACAATCTAAAGAGGCCGAAAATTTAAAAACTATAGATGTGTTTATTTTAGACGAAGCTTCTTTGGCTTCATGTTATGTATTGGAAATAATAGATCGGACGTTACGTGATATAATGCAAAACGATTTATATTTCGGTGGTAAAATAGTTCTTCTTGATGGTGATTTTAGACAATTATTGCCTGTAAAAGAGAGAAGTACGCGTACTGAAGTTATAAATTTATCCATAAAATTTAGTTTTTTATGGGAACAATTTAAAGTATTTTCGTTAACTGAAAATATAAGAGTTTTACCACAAGAAAAAGAATTTGCACAATTTTTACTAGATCTAGGTAATGGTTCTTTAAATAATCAATCAGATTATGTACGAATTCCGGAAAAATATGTAGCGGACATTAATTCTAACATGATAAAAAATATCTCTGAAGATGTTATAAAACAGAAAAAATATAAAGCCCTCGCTAATTATGCTATATTATCTGCAAGAAATATTGATGTTGATGAAATTAATGAAAGAGTAGTAAATTTATTAGATAAATCAATAGAAAGACTTTATACAAGTGTAGATACTGTTGAAACTACTGATAATAATGAAGGTATACATGAAGTAGTTACTACAGAATATTTTAATACTTTAAATCCAAGTTTTCTACATCGCATAAATTACGTTTGAGGAAATATACTGTTGTCATGCTTATCAGAAATCTTAACATTAATGAAGGTTTATGCAATGGTACTAGATTATTGATTTTAGAATTAGGTAATAATATATTAAAATGCGAAATTTTGACAGGTAATAAAATTGGAGAAATTGTATTTCTAAATCGTATTACTTTATATTGTGAAAATGTTTATCCATTTACTTTTAAAAGAAGGCAATTTCCTGTAAAATTAGCATTTGCTATGACTATAAATAAATCACAAGGACACACTTTTGACAAAATTGCAATAGATCTTCGGAAAGATGTATTTAATCATGGACAATTGTAGGTTGCTTTTTCACGTGTTCGTACTTGGAATTCATTAAAAGTATATTTAGAAAATAACACGGCAAGTTTGTCGCACGGCGGAAATTGGCTAAGAAATACCTTGATATTGTTAGTAAACGTACTGCTATTCCGTAATAAACGTCTAACTTTTACGAAAAAACAGCAGGTTTATTAGCTATTAAAACAATCAAAACGGTGCTCATAGAGAGATAGAGGCAAACGTAAAAGTCTCATATTGTCTTGCAATATTCGTAATTATTATCGAGATATTAAAAAATCCTTTACTACTTTACAAATAACCATATAGATTTTTAGTTATTAAAAAGTATAAAAAAGTTGGTGCATGATTCCAGTAAACAAATTGACTGCAGGCTGCGTGCAAATTGGATAAAAAGCTCATATCAAAACCGTAGCTATCTGTGATCGAATTCAGCTACAATTTTGGCGACAGAGCTTGCTATTGGCTAATTACAAGAAAACTTGTAAAAAAAACCATACAAAACCTACAGCACAGTAGGATCAATTTAGTTTCTGTTGCCAATCTATTATCAGATCGCTATAGGCTCTGTGCGATTTTTGTTGCAAATCTGCAGTAATTATTTGACAGTAGGTTCTGTCGCATATCTAGCAACAGTTTGGCAGCAGGATTTGATATAACAGGTGTAACGCTACACTCGCGACTCGCGCAGTCGGCACACGAATCGGGTGCAGCGACAAAATTATTACTCTTTTGGTCAGCTCTCCCAGCTCGGCTGACTTCGCGAGACCCGACAGCTCAACACGAAAAGAAAACTCTAAATGGGCGCCAGGTACGGCGGTCCGTACCCACTAAAAGACTCGTTCCCTAACCACCAAAAAGGTTGGTCTCGCCGAAGAGTGGCACTCGTCGTCCGCCGAACGGCTGACCCGCACGTCCGGCAGCTCAGCCCTCTTGGCGGTAGAGGGGCTGGTTCGCGCGAGGTCGGAGGTGAAAGGATAGAGCGGCGACTAAGATAATTAAATGATCCGCAATACCTTGAGACAACGTTTATTGCTCATTACCGTTACACTGGTATTAGCCGGCAGCAAAGTTGATGTGATAACAAACTGAGTCTTTTCCGCAATTGCGACAGAGATATTCGGCAGCACGCGCTAGCGTCGTGACCGGCGGAGGTCACGACGGCCGCGTAAGCGTTCGGCGGTGTGTCCGCGTCGACGGTACAACCGGCGGATGTTCGGCGATTTGATGTACGTTGAAATGATCCCGTGAGCTTGTTCCCCTAACGCGCGGGAGGGACGCGAGCCCTTGCCCTCGTCCAGGAGGACGGCCGGGTCCCCGCTCGTCGACGCCTCGCCCGCTCCGCGCCGCGAAAATCACCAAAATAATGTCTTCGTTCCTTTTGGAACGGACTCACCAAAGCTTGAGCGGAGCGGGGGCAGCCGGTAGCTGGCCTCGGCAGTCCCTCTGAACTCACACAAATATGACCCTGGATCTCGCAGCGGTCTTACGGGTCGAAGGTCGAGTCGTCGGTGCCTCGTCTTCCGGTTCTCGGTTCTACGGATGGCGCGTCCTTCACACACTAGATTCCGTATTATCGGCGAGATTGGCGACAAAAGCTTTCACACGGTCGTTGTCGTCCCGTTTTATTTTAGGTGTTTAAACCCGCTTCCGACAGCTCTTGGGCGCTCATTGGCGGGATCTTTCCCCCGTTTCTCGATCTCTGACTCTGCACAGCTGTTTTCGGTACGCCAGGCTTTGGAGCTTCCTCGTCCGTCTGACCTTGGCTTAAGCTCCTTTGCGGCAGCCGTTGTTTTGCGTCGATCCACGAGCCTCGCGGCGTCCTCGCTCGGATCGGAGGACGCTCCGGGTCGCGGAGGATGTGCTCGCCGGTTTCCTCCGGCGGCAGCTATCCTCCGCTCGTCAGCGGTGTCGATCCACTCCGTCTTCGCGGCTTCCTAGCGACAGCCTGTGATCGCTCCCCTTCGGCAGCTTCGCCTCGACGTTCCGGATGTTGCTGAAACAGGTCTGTGTTAAGTTTCCACCCTGTGGGTCCCTACTGAGTCGTATTATTGACGGAAGCGGTTCACCTGGAGTAGCAGGTCCTACGGCCGTTCCTCTCGCAGGCTCTTTCTCTCCCACGGCGGCAGCAGTCCTCCTTGCTGGTGGCTTTCTTCTTCCGGACTCAACCTCGATGACCGTATTTATACACAAAAAAATGATTCGAGGGCTGCGTAGGCTCGCGTCCTAAACGCCTCACGGCTAGGCCGCGACATCCGCCTACAGCCGGGAAGCTCATAATGCTTCCTTACTATAGTCTACGACGGACGATATTTACTAATCGTCACGTCACACAGGATTCTGCATTAAATTTGTTGTCTATTTGCCCAAATCAAAAGTTGGTAGTAGGCTTTACTCAAAATATATTCGCACTATTTTGGCTATTTGGGATTATGCCCAAGTATGTCTCGTCCGGATGGAAAACTATGTAGTCGTGCTCCTGCACGCGTCCCGACAATAGATTTCAAATCGCCGCCAAAAACAAACCGACGGCGCCCAGCCTGCGCCCTCGCGCGCCCTCACGCGCCTCCTGCGCACGCTGCGTCCTCATTGTGTTCTGTTTGTTCGTTCGATCAATAGGTTCGATCAATAGGTTTGTTTTGTTTTGTTTTCTCAGTGTTCTAGGTTATGCCAAAATACACGAAAAAGTCGTTCTCGCGGCGATCGCGAGGCGAACGCGTGTCACGCTCGCATCGCAGTCAAGACGAGTGTTCGCGTACCCGGTCACGATCGCATTGAAGTCGAGACAAGCGTTCGCGTACCCAGTCACGATCGCGAGGAGAATCGCGCCGTTCTTGAATCTCCGCTCGGCGATGTTCGTCGAGTGATCGCTCTCTTCGGCGGTCAGGCTCTCGGGAACGTCTTCGCGACGTGTTAGTGGAGGTCCGCCGGCTCCTGTCTCACCAAGTCGGTGATCATAACCTCCCATCGACGATCCCACCTCAGGAGGTTAGGTCGCTCACGCCGAACTCTCTCGCCACTAATGCGCTATTTTCCAGCGTCCGGGACTAAGTCCCCTGGCTCTGAGCCGAGCATCGAAGAACAGCCGACCGCACAAGCGGACTGGGACGCCGTACCGTATGTCCTCTTGTTGACCCAGTAGAAAATCTTTTCTGGCAAAGAGAGGACATAATCGACTTGTTCTTCTGCTCATTCTCCTTCTTAGAGGGGTCACGTTCTGGCGAGGTTCCTGGTGAGTGCCTTTCGTCTCCTCGGTGTGCGCAACTGGCTGACCTACCCATCGTTGAGGCCC
>NW_022639561.1:219240-219374 GCF_010583005.1 Odontomachus brunneus
GCGAAAATCACCAAAATAATGTCTTCGTTCCTTTTGGAACGGACTCACCAAAGCTTGAGCGGAGCGGGGGCAGCCGGTAGCTGGCCTCGGCAGTCCCTCTGAACTCACACAAATATGACCCTGGATCTCGCAGC
>NW_022639561.1:219384-230290 GCF_010583005.1 Odontomachus brunneus
AGCGGGTTACCTGAGGAGCTTCGCACCAGGCTATTGACCAAATATGAGGCCAAGGGCGATCTCTCGTCGCTGGCTCCTCCGCAACTTAACAAGGAGATTGTACCTGCCTTAACGCCCTCGGTGATTAAGAGGAATGAATATCAGGCCCTCTTACAGGCTCAGGTGGACGCTTGCCTTAACGCCTTCGGCACAGGCATCTCAGGCTTACTTAGGCCGGAGTTTTTGGCTGGCCTCCAGGACGAGGCTCGGTCAGTCCTGATAGTTTTCGCCGAGGGCTTACATTTGCTTGCAGACCACCATTTCTGCTTGTCATTAAGTAGACGAGCTTTTACCAAGCCATCCCTGAATATCCTTGGGAAAAACGCTGCCAAGACGGCCCCAGTGGACAATTTTCTTTTTGGCCAGAACTTCGCCGACACCCTCAGGGTAGCGCAGGCATGTGAGCGGGCAGGGCGCGAGGTTGCAAAATTGTCAGTTCCAGTAGGAAAGAGGACTCTCCAGCCGCGGGACCGTACCAGAGTCTGCGTCGTCTTCCCGCACTAAGCCGCAGGGTGCGGGAAACAGGAAGGCTCCTGCTCGTCCAGAACAGGCTCGCCGTGCAGGAGCTTATCGGCCCACGAGCCGTCACTACCGCTCTCAGTCCCGCTTCGTCATCGTCATTGTCATCGTCATCGTTAAATACTGTAAGATCTGCTGGTCGCTTGAACAAATTTCTCGAACAATGGCGCGCTTTAACAACGGACACGGTAGTGTTGGCCATTAAGGCTTATCATATACCGTTCATCTCGAGACCCCGCATGCGAGCTTGCCTGGCTGAGCCGTCTTTCTCCGCCTCTACGGCTTTGTGGTGCGATGCCGAAATTGAGCGGTTACTAATCAAGGGAGCTATTGAACAGGTCGATCCGTGCTCAAATTAATTTTTGTCTCCGTTTTTTCTCGTCGCAAAGCCATCGTGAGAACATCGCTTTATCTTCAATTTACGGGCACTAAACAAATATATAACTCCGCCTCATTTTAAACTCGAGGACTGGCGGACGGTCGTGCGCCTCATGTTACCGGGTATGCACATGGCCTCGCTTGACCTTGAGGACGCCTACTTGCTGGTTTCAATCAGTTCGGGATCGAAAATTTCTTCGTTTTCAATGACGCTCGCAAACATACCAGTTTACCGTTCAGTCTGTCCACTGCCCCGTTTATTTTTACCAAGATCATGAGGCCGGTCTTCGCCCATCTCCACGAACGGGGTTTTCAATCTATCATTTACCTAGATGATTTTTTACTTCTCGGCTCCTCTTTTCAGGAGTGCCAAACTAACGTCAAGGCATCTCTTACTCTCCTCCAATCTCTCGGATTTATCATTAATTTCACCAAATCAAGTTTACATCCGTCGGTTACTTGCAGGTTTCTGGGATTTGTCTTCGATTCGGTCGCCCAATCTATCTCACTGCCGTCAGAGCGTCGACTCAAACTACTACGGCTCACGCAGGCTATGGCTCGCCGGGAGACCTGCTCGATTCGCAGTTGAGCCAGCTACATAGGATCACTCGTCTCTGCGCGTCCGGCAGTCCCGTATGGCCTAATGTACACTAAGGCGTTTGAATGGGATAAAGTTTTTTCTCTTCGTCAATCTCAGGAGAATTACTCAGCCCACATGCAAATTCCCATCCTCCTTCAGGATGATTTTGACTGGTGGCGCCAGATCTTTGTAAATCCCCAACAAACCAATCGCATCCGCTCTGGCCATTTTGTTCGAGAAATTTTTTCAGACGCTTCTCTAAACGGTTGGGGCGCTTCTTGCGGCGAGCTTCGCACACACGGGTGGTGGTCGTTGCAGGATCAGACACTCCATATAAACGCTTTAGAACTAAAAGCGGTTTTTCATGCTATTCGTTGTTTCGCGGCCGACCTTTCCAATTGCGATATTCTTCTTCGTATTGATAATACGATAGCTATAGCCACCATAAATAAATTCGGGTCGGTTCAGTACCCACATCTCGATGAGATTTCGCGTCAAATTTGACGTTGGTGCGAGAAACGCAGCGTTTTTATATTCGCTTCTTATATCGCGTCAGTAGAAAATTCAATTGCCGATTCCGAATCGCACATTGCGGATCCGGATACGGAATGGTCGCTGTCGAATGAGGCATTTGGTCGCGTCAAACAGATTTTCGGCTCCTTTGATGTAGATTTATTCGCATCGCTTCTTAATCACAAGTGCGATTCATACGTGTCCTGGTTTCCCGATCCCGGCGCTATAGCAACCGATGCGTTTACTCTATCTTGGATAGGCTTGAATTTCTATGCTTTTCCGCCATTTATCCTACTACCATATTTCTCCTTACAGGAGAAATTAGTTATACGTATTCCCGATCGTCTTAAAACCTCCGCTCCCGGTAGAGCGCAACCCCTTTTCTTGTTCTCTCGTTTCGCGGATCGCGAACCGCTCTGTATCATGTACCGCTCTGTATCTTCCTTACGGAAGTTTACCTGTCCCGGACTCAGACATTGCGACCTCTCGCTTGTGATTTCTTGTTTCTTTCCCTGTCCAAACCTTATAAAGCCGCAACGATTCAGACCATTAGTCGGTGAATTCGACAGGCTCTCGAGGAATGCGGAATGGACACGTCCATCTTCTCGGCCCATAGTACGCGTCACGTCTCCACTTCACGCGCAGCGGTGAGGGGCATATCGCTCGATATTATTAAGAAAGCGGCCTGTTGGACCGGTGAGTCGCGGGTTTTCGCGAATTTTTATAATAGGCCTATTCTCAACCCGGAGGACTTTAGTCAGGCGGTGTTACTGTCGTAACCTCTTCTTCTTCCCGTTTTTGTTTTTCGGTTGTCGCAGTTGGCGCTATTAGACGGAGGACGAACTGCTTTGTTTTTTCTCGTCCATTGCGGATTAAATTTTGTTCTTTCTTCTCTTTTGTAAGCCGGATTACTATATGTATCAGCACACCTGCATTGTTTGTATGCATTCTTATTTTCTGTACGTATGCATCATATGTATGCATTTCTTATTCCTGTAGGTTTTGTACGTTCTCGTGTACTCTACGTCTAATATAATTTTACAGTTGGTTTCTCCATTCCTATCCGTCCGTCTTTGGTTTTCTCTTGGGCTAATCGCCGGGACTATGAACATCTACATAGTTTTCCATCCGGACGAGACATACTTGGGCATAATTGTTTGATTGAACGAACTTACCTGAAGTGAAGTTCGATCCTAATTATGCCCTTTTGTCTCGTCCGGATGGACTTTCCTCCCCGCTTTAATTTCCCTCCCCGTTTTGGCGATTAGCCTCTACGCTTTGAAATATGAGGATGCAGCATGCGCAGGAGGCGCGTGAGGGCGCGCGAGGGCGCAGGCTGGGCGCCGTCGGTTTGTTTTTGGCGGCGATTTAAAATCTGTTGTCGGGACGCGTGCAGGAGCACGACTACATAGTTTTCCATCCGGACGAGATAAAAGGGCATAATTAGGATCGAACTTCACTTCAGGTAAATTCCTTCAACCAAACAATTATGTACAATAATGCATGTGTGTATCAAACTTTTCTAAGTAATAACTAAAAATCTACGTAATTTTTTTGCAAAATATTGCAAGTATTTAGAACCAGAGAGGGAATAAGTGAAATTGAAAAGTACATGAGATAATTTGCTATGGTAAAGAATGGAAATTAACGGTAAAGAATTAATCTGACAATTTAATTACAATACTTTCACAAATTCTCTTACATTTTTATTATTTAAAATTTTCTTCTTTATTTTTTAAACTTCTTACATTATTTTTCCTCCCTTTTTACATTTAAATATCTTTTATTCATATTGATTTTATTTTATTCTCTTTATGTTATTCCATATCATTCTTCATTATTATGTTATTATTAGAGATTGATAGAGATTGAGTAAAAATTATAAATGAAATGGGAGAGAATACTATGGAATGGATGAAAATAAAAATTAACACATGAGATTCTTAGTGTCTCTCTGTCTCTCTCTTTCTCTCTCTCTCTCTCTCTCTCTCTCTCTCTCTCTCTCTCTCTCTTTCAAATACAAAGAAAAAGGATCATGATATAATGTAAGAAATTTGAAATATATAAGAGAAAATTTGTAATAATAAAGAATGGAAAGGAATGTAAAATATTCAAAATGTGAGATAATTTTTGTTCCATTCTTTTCCGTTCTTTATTTTTGCAAATTTTTTCTTAAAATTCAATCTCTATTTGAGACATGACGAAATCTAACATAGCTGAACGTGAAATACTTGAATTCTAAAAAGATATACTACTGACTCAGAATTAATCCTGAACGTTATTCTGTAAATACTCGATATATTATTTATAGAATCTCGAGTATCGAAATCATATCAAAATCTCGTTTCGAGTATCGAAATCATATCAAAATCTCGAAGCAATGTCGATTGTTTACTCGTTGCCACATTGCAGCTTGATTTTCATACATCACTTGCGATTGTCAAATTTATATATTGACATTTTATGGGTAAATAGTTAATATTAAAGTTAAAGAAAACGAAGAGACAAGTAGAAGGAGAGAAGAGAAAAAGATATAAAAGAGAAAAAAAAGAAAGAAAAATAAAGAGAAAAGTATGTTTTTATATATATTCTATACTAATACATAACATTTTTATGTATATTATATATTTATGTTATATTATATATTAGTATTAAATTTTATAGATCTTAAATATACGATAGATGTTTGTTATATGATAATGCGGTATTTAATGAATTTCTGTCTTTTATGGAGAAAAGGCACGTTGATTAATTACCATATTACCTCTTGCTGTGCGATAAAAGTTTCTGTATCCTATGTGCAGGAATAATTCAAGATCAATGTGCTGTGTGTCGCGTATTTGTGTATTATACAGGGTGCGGCGCCAAAATTCGGACAAATTATACATTTTTTCCAAACATATTTTTTATTGCAAAAACGAAAAGGTTTACAAAATTTTTTTAACCACATTGTTTGTAAGGCCATAAAGAACACATTTACTCAATATATCCCCCGCTTGCTTGAATGACCACCTCCATTCTCGGTCTGAAGCGTGCGCAGGCGCGCTTTAATGTGTCACGGTCCATATCGGTAAATGTCGCTTCAATAGCGGCTCTCAATGATGCGACGTTTGGATGTCTGGACTTGTTCGTGACCCTTTCAACTACGCTCCATACATAGAAGTCCAAAGGATTCAAATCTGGGCTGTTGGGAGGCCAGAATTTTTACGACCAAAACATGTCGACGTTGTCCGACAACAAATTTTGCACCAAATGACTTATGTAGGCGGGCGCACCGTCCTGCTGGAAAACATACGGCTTTCCAGATGACACAATTTCCATCCATGGCTTCACTACATTTGTCAGAACATGCAAATAAACTTCTTTTGTGACATTTTCCCCTTTGTTAAAGAAATGCGGTGGCATGACATCACCCTCACTGGATGATGTTGCAAAACTTTCGTTGGACTTCTCCGACTCATTGTACTTTGCGACGACATCATATACAGTCGATCTCGGGTACTCGAAGAACCGAATGATTTCTGTCGCCGAGCGCCCAGCGCGAACACTTTCGATAATCGCAGCTCTTCGGTTATACTCCGCACTTGGTTTCAATATTGCGACTGTTTCAAGATTATGATGGTTTAGTACATGTGTCAAGCTATTTGAACGCTAATCGCGACATCTACCAGTGGTATAGAACGGCGAGAATTTCAAATTGAATTTTGTCCGGATTTTGGCGCCGCATCCTGTAATTGTTTCTACAAAAATGATATTCATCTTTTTAGATACGATCTCAGTGAGTTGCAGAAGTTTGCCAACTACGAATAAACATTTTTCTGTGAGTTGTAAAAAAAAGAAGAAAGACAACAGAGAGAGAGAGAGAGAGAGAGAGAGAGAGAGAGAGAGAGAGAGAGAGAAGTATGTTGTATTTCACATTATTCAAATTTATATTGTGTGCTTGCAAAAAAATAGTTTAGGATTAGAAAAAGTTTCGAGTTAGAAGAATGCATGTCTCTTTATATATAATTTATATATTTCTTATTCTATTCTGTCCTTTTTAAATAATGACACTCAGAAATCTATAAATTTCAATAACATAATATCGATGTTAAATGTGTACTCTACTATACAGAGTTCCCGCTTAGGACCAAAAGAAAAATATAAGTAGGACACATAAAAGTGAACAAAAATTGTATAGGCCATTTTTCAAACAACAACGTAAAATTTCGAGATATTAATTAAAATAGTTAGACAAATTAGAACGCGCGACGAGACAGGCGGGACATACGGCTCGCAACGGTCGGCGAAGAAATTGGACGATTGTTCGCGGTCCTATCTTACAGGCCAGAGAGGTGGGCCGTTTGGCATACGGAAATGGGTAGCTCCGTGTGTGCGTCCGTGTATGTGTGCACTCGTTCATTTTCTTCGCCGACCGCTGCGAGCCGTATATCCCGCCTGTCGCGTCGGGCGTTCTAATTTGTCCAACCACTTTAATTAATATCTCGATATTTTACGTGGTTGTTTGAAAAATTACCTATGCAATTTTTGTTCACTTTTATGTGTTCTACTTATATTTTTCTTTTGGTCCGTCTTACGCGGGACACCCTGTATAACTATTATGTAACTGTTATATATAATTTATGTAAATTTTAACATTATGTAAATGTTATATAACATGTAATTGTTCAATAAGAGTTATATGGTTGAACGGATATTCTTATATCGATGTGTGTTATGTTACTGATATTTTTGGTTTATATGAATGTGGTAATGGCCGAACACGTAAGATAGAAAACTGTGAAAAGCTAGAGGTCCCAGGTTTGAGTCCAGCAGTAGAAAACCAATTTTCATATTATAAAATAGAATAAAATAACAAGTAAACTTAATGAATGATATTCGCTCTCTAGAAAAAACGAGTGAGAACATAAAAAAGTTATAAAATAGACCCACTCGGCATGTGTTATATACTTCAAATATAAATGATATATAGTTATTTTGGCTTTGTTATATATTATAAACAGACATTTGAGCATTATATTTTAAATAGATCATAGAAGTAGTATTGTAGCTGACATTCAGTATTACGTGTATGCGTATTACTTGTAACATACAGGTATGTTACTTGCTACGTAACTGTTATTTCGTGATTCTTGCTGTTACGTATTTGAGATATACAAGGTGTCTCACACTCTCCTCCAGGTATTTTGTGGGGACGTAGAATGGGTTGATGTGAACACAAAGATCCTGTACCGTTTTGCGATATTCTCAATAACAGTCAAGATATTAATTAAAAAAGATTAAGGGAAAACGCACGCTGAATGGTAAAGGACGGACCGCTCGAGTCACAGCGCAGCAGCCCCGTGAAGTTAGCCCCCCAACATTCGAAAAAATACAATTTCTACAACTAATTCGCTTGCTCATCGTTTGTACATGTTTGCACATCAAGAATTTTCGTTTGCACACATCTAGTTTCAAAGTTATTGAAAAAATAATTTTGGAGGGGCCAACTTCATACTAGCCCCCAACATTTAAAAAAGTAAATTTTCTTTAGCTCAAACGATTGCACATTGTTTGCACATGTTTTAACATCAAGAGTTTTCGTTTGCATACATTTAGTTTAAAAGAAATTTAAAAAACAATTATGGGGGGACTAACTTCACACTAGCACCCCAAGTTGCACAAACTTGATGCACAATGCATGTAATCGATAGATTCTCCTTTGCACATTTCGAAACAACTCGAATTTTCGTTTGTACACCTCGAGGAAAAAAGTTATTTGACATTAAATTTTGGGGAGGCCAAACTCACACTTGCCGAAACTTATAACTGCAAAATAAAATTGTTTGACGTATGATATCGTTAGATCTTCGTTTGCACATTTCGAAACAAGTCAAATTTTCGTTAGCATATCTCTAGAAAAAAAGTTATTTAATATTAAATTTTGGGGTGGCTAACTTCACACTTGGTGAAACCTAGGTTAAAATTGCAGGAAAAAATTGTTTGATACATGATATCGTTAGATTTTCGTTTGCACATTTCGAAACAAGTCGAGTTTTCGTTTGCACATCTCTAGAAAAAAAGTTATTTAACATTGAATTTTGAGGACGCTATCTTCATACTTGGCGAAACCTAGCTTAAAATTACAGGAAAAAATTGTCTGACGCATATCGTTAGATTTTTGTTTGCACATTTCGAAACAAGTCGAATTTTCGTTTGCACAACTCTAGAAAAAAAGTTATTTAACAATGAATTTTGGGGGGGCTAACTTTACACTTGGCGAAACCTAGGTTAAAATTGCAGGAAAAAATTGCTTGACGCATGATATCGTTAGATTTTCGTTTGCACATTTCGAAACAAGTCGAGTTTTCGTTTGCATATCTCTAGAAAAAAAGTTATTTAACATTGAATTTTGGGGGGGCTAACTTCACACTTGGCGAAATCTAGGTTAAAATTGCTGGAAAAAAATTGTTTGACGCATGATATCGTTAGATTTTCGTTTGCACATTTCGAAACAAGTCGAGTTTTCGTTTGCATATCTCTAGAAAAAAAGTTATTTAACATTGAATTTTGGGGGGGTTAACTTCACACTTGGCGAAATCTAGGTTAAAATTGCTGGAAAAAAATTGTTTGACGCATGATATCGTTAGATTTTCGTTTGCACATTTCGAAACAAGTCGAGTTTTCGTTTGCACATCTCTAGAACAAAAGTTATTTAACATTGAATTTTGGGGGAGCTAACTTCACACTTGACAAAATCTAGGTTAAAATTGCAGGAACAAATTGTTTAATACATGATATCGTTAGATTTTCGTTTGCACATTTCGAAACAAGTTCAGTTTTTGTTTGCACATCTCTAGAAAAAAAGTTATTTAACATTGAATTTTGGGGGGGCTATCTTCACACTTGACGAAACCTAGCTTAAAATTGCAGAAAAAAATTGTCTGACGCATATCATTACATTTTTGTTTACACATTTCGAAACAAGTCGAATTTTCGCTTGCACATCTCTAGAAAAAAAGTTATTTAACATTGAATTTTGGGGGCTATCTTCACACTTGACGAAACCTAGCTTAAAATTGCAAGAAAAAATTGTTTGACGCATGATATCGCTAGATTTTCGTTTGCATAGTTTGAAACAAGTCGAGTTTTTGTTTGCACATTTCTAGAAAAAAGTTATTTAACATTGAATTGTGGGCTAACTTCTTCATTTTCCGAAACCTATGTTATAATTGCAGGAAAAAATTGTCTGACGCATGATATTAGATTTCCGTTTGCACATTACGAATAACGATATCATGCGTCAAACAATTTTTTTGCAATTATAACCTAAGTTTCGGCAAGTGTGAAGATATCCACCCCAAAGTTTAATGTTAAATAACTTTTTTTTCTAGACGTGTGCAAACGAAAACTCAAGTTGTTTCGAAATATACAAACGAAAATCTAACGATATCATGCAGCAGACAATTTTTTCCTGAAATTTTAACCTAGGATTTGCCAAGTGTGAAGATAGCCCGCCCAAATTTCAATATTAAATAACTTATTTTCTAGAGGTGTGCAAACGAAAACTCGAATTGTTTCGAAATGTCAAACAAAAATTTAACGATATCATGCGCCGAACAATTTTTTCCTTAAATTTTAATCTAGGTTTCGCCAAGTGTGAAGTTAGCCCCCCCCCCCAAATTCTATGTTGAATAAGTTTTTTTTCTAGAGGTGTGCAAACGAAGATCTAACGATATCATACGTCAAACATTTTTATTTTGCAGTTATAAATTTCGGCAAGTGTGAGTTTGGCCTCCCCAAAGTTTAATGTCAAATAACTTTTTTCCTAAAGGTGTGCAAACGAAAATTCGAGTTGTTTCGAAATGTGCAAACGAGAATCTATCGATTACATGCATTGTGCATCAAGTTTGTGCAACTTGGGGTGCTAGTGTGAAGTTAGCCCCCCCATAATTGTTTTTTAAATTTCTTTTGAACTAAATGTGTGCAAACAAAAACTTTTGATGTGCAAACATGTGCAAACGATGTGCAATTGTTTCAGCTAAATAAAGGTTACTTTTTCGAATGTTGCGAGGCTAGTGTGAAGTTGGCCCTCCCCCCAAAATTATTTTTTCAATAACTTTGAAACTAAATGTGTGCAAACGAAAATTCTTGATATGCAAATATGTGCAAACGGTGAGCAAACGAATTAGGTGTAGAAATTGTATTTTTTCGAATATTGGGGGGCTAACTTCATGGGGCTCAGCTGTCTATATTTATACCGCTGCGCTCGTATGTCTTGCCGCACCGCGCCGAGACAAGAATAGGCAGTGGTGCATTGTCCTCCAATCACCGTGCGCGAAATCCGCGCGCTATATTACTGGGCCGTGCTGTAACTCGAGCGGTCCGTCCTCTACCATTCAACGTGCGCTTTTCCTTGATCTTTTTTAATTAATATTTCGACTATTATTGCGAATATCGCAAAACGGTACAGGACTTTTATGTTCACATCAACCCATTCTACGTTCCCACAAAATGCCCGGAGGAGAGAGTGGCACCCTGTATATGTCATATTGTTGTGTTTGCTGGGATTTTTTTAAATCTTTTAATGATGTAACCGCGATTCGTTGCGGGTTTGAATCGCTTGTCGAATCGGGTTCGTGATAGGCGGAATAATTGAGAAACAGTGTGTTAAGAAAATAATAATGAATAATATATTTAAAATACTAAACTGATGATAATGACAATATATATATCGAACAATACGTGTCGACGCCTTTGGCTTTGGTTGTTTGTATCGCCTGACAGAGGTTTGTTTAGACGCGGATTTGGTGATGTGACGCGCGGTGCGCGGGGCGCGGACGACGTCAGTGTCGCGTCTTCGCGAGTCTATGCTGTTGACGTTTCTTTCGGCGTCGT
>NW_022639561.1:230438-233472 GCF_010583005.1 Odontomachus brunneus
ACGACGGCGGAGTGACTACAGTCGCCAATCGACGAACAGTAATCTGCCAGGAGCGGAGTCGGTCTCTCTTAGAGCGGATAATCGGAATCGGATTCTCCTTCGAGAGCGGTGGATCGGTTCTGATTCTCTTTCGAGAGCGGATGATCGAATCTCTCGATTACGATTACGCGGCATTTTATATACCTCGAATCTCGCTTGATTCGCTATTTACCGCTGTTGTTCTGCGGTCGCGCTGTTTATTGTTTTGGAGGACGTGCTGTCCTCTTGCGCTTTCGGTTCGCGGTGTTCGGCTTGCGTTGTTATTCTTACGCGTAACGATATGCATCGTTACAATGAGATAACAACTATTATACATTTAAAAATTAATACTATATTTTTAGATTATGTTAAAGAGAAAGTATATATTTATAACATTCATTAGATAGTATTTATTGTTGAATTTTATGTTAAACTATTTTAAGTTTATCTCTAGATACTTATAATACTTTACCGTTCTCTAAATGAAGAGTTACTAAATATTAAAAATATTTACTATATACATTCGTTTCGAAATACACGTTCTTCATGATTGTTATATTTTTATATTGATGAATTATAATTCATTGAGGAAATGGCAACATGTTTCAAAACTGCTGACATTTTGACAGCTTGACATTTTATTTACATCAATAAGGAAGGTTTTCTGCTAATGTATTACATATAACTATCAAAAAAATTATAAAATTTAATTAATATGACTTTAATTACATTAATACCAATTTTAATAAGATCTATTAATAAAATTAATATAAAATCTTAAAATATTAATAAAATTGAAGTAAATTAAAGTTGTTCGTATAGGTGGCGGACGTAAAGAATACCCCCAACGTATGGCCTGCGTGTCGTAAAAGGCGACTAAAAGGCCCTCATGGATGGGTTGCTGCGCCCATGAGTACCAAGAGCCGGAGGGCTACCCTCCTTCTCGCTTCAGAGAGGGAGGGGAGCCCAATGGCGCCTACAGCAGGGGAGCGTACCGGATCCCTTATGCCAGTATGGTACCGGTCTCTCGGGTGGGCAGCGGCGCCCGAGAGTAGCAGAGGGAGGCAAGCGCGCCCAGTTGTCCTTAGGGCAGCCGGTGCGGGTGAACCGACCTCACCGCGGGGACTATCGGGTCCCTAATGCCAGTACGGCAACCGGCCTTCCGGGTGGGCAGCTGTGCCCGGGAGTAGCATGATCCTCGGTGAATTCTTCACCGAGGATCCACAGAGAGGGCAGGGCGGGCCCCTTAGGTTCTGTTGAACCAAACCGTCCTAGGGGGCGGCCCGAAAAGCCGCCCGGGTTGGGGGGCCGCCGTTATGCCCTCCATTAAAGAATATGATGGAAAAAGTAAAGGACACGACTTTCGGCGGGTCGGTAACGTCGGGCCGGCACGGGGGAAGGGCTATGGTCCCAGGCCCCCCCGGGTCGTCAACTTACGATGAGCCAAAGGAAGCCGGTGCGTCAACGGCGGGCACGCCGGCGAGTAGGGCTACCGCCGAGGGATTGGGGGGAAGAGGGAGCAGTTCGGACAGGAATGGAAGGAAAAGGATAAGGGACATAATGGGGGACGAGAGTAGGAGCAGGGCAAGTTCGCGGGAGGGCTCCAGTGGGCGGAGCAATCTGAGTGACTACCCGGGGCTTTGGATGCCCAAGTATGAAAGAAGGAAGAAAGAAAGAGGAAAGGGAAAAGCTTAAAGATGAAAGAGGAGGAGGTGAGAATGTTTGACAGGCTAAGAGAGAATGAAAGAAGGATGATGGAGGATGGCATGCCGGATATGGGGTGTCCCGAGGGGGTCCTGCAGTTTATCCAGGACCAACTCGAGTATGGGAGCGGTGCACTTGAACACAGTACAATTGGACACGTTGCAAATGGACACGGCATTTGACACACAGTTTAATTGGACACGGTGCGTTTGGACACGAAAGAAAATGCACTTCGTTCAGTTACACATCGTTCATTTGGACACCGTTCAGTTGGACACCGTTTACTTGGACACAGTTCAGTTGGACACCGTTCAAGTGCCCACAGTTCACTTGGACACAGAAGGATGCTCACTGTTCACTTGAACACCGTTCACTTGGACACCGTTCATTTGGACACCGTTCACTTGGACACCGTTCACTTGGACACCGTTCAGTTGCCTACTGTTCCCTTGGACACAGAACGATGCGTGCTGTTCATTTGTACACCGTTCACTTGGACACCGTGGAATTGCTTGTCTGTTCACTTGGACACAGAAAAATGCGCACTGTTCACTTGGACACCGTTCATTTGGACACAGTTCACTTGGACACCGTTCAATTGGACACCGTTCATTTGGACACCGTTCAATCGCCCACTGTTCACTTGGACACAGAAGGATGCGCACTGTTCATTTGGACACCGTTCACTTGGACATCGTTCAGTTGCTTGCTGTTTATTTGGACACAGAATGATGTGCACCGTTTATTTTATCATCATTTAATTATGTATCGTTTGTTTATGCAATGGATATGCAACTGATGAGAAATAAAAAATAGTTTTGTAGAAAATATTTGTGTTTTTATTTCGTTTTTATCACATCCAACCACAACGCCATATGCCTAGAGATATTCTAGAGACTCTATAAACAACGACATATGATTGGATGTGTCTGTTTGTCAATATGCGCATCTGGGACTCACTCCGTTTTTCGTACTACTATTTGTGATGTAGAGTGTAAATTGTGGTTTTGATAATTATTTAGTTTAGCGGCAACACCTCCGATTTCGATGAAAATATATTCAATCGACACGTTTTTGTATGCCAAACAACTTTTTCCTCTGACAAAATCGTCGCTCTCTACTGCGAAGCGAGATATTAATAGAAAAAGTTGAGGGCATGTTAAGTTAGAAAATCTATCATATCAATTATCTCTAGTTATGTAACTGGGAGGCTTCGTCTCCCGGCTTCGTCTCCAGACCCGCCTATCATGGGGGTGGGGGCTATAGTCTCTTGTGCTTAAGCTAAAAAGTGAATTTCTCACAAAAGACTACA
>NW_022639561.1:233482-233774 GCF_010583005.1 Odontomachus brunneus
TGGGGGTGGGGTCTATAGTCTCTTGTGCTTAAGCTAAAAAGTGAATTTCTCAAAAGATTACAGCCCCCACCCCCTGTGATAGGGGGGTCTGGGGGGCGAAGCCCCCCAGTTACATAGCTAGAAATAGATGGTATGACAGATTTTCTAATCTAATACGCCCTCAACTTTGTCTATTAATATCTCGCTTCGCAGAGAAAAGAGCGACGATTTTGTCAGAGGAAAAAGTTGTTTGTCATGCAAAAACGCGTCGATTGAGTCTATTTTCATCGAAATCGGAGGTGTTGCCGCTAAA
>NW_022639561.1:237584-239513 GCF_010583005.1 Odontomachus brunneus
CAGTGCGCATTTTTCTGTGTCCAAGTGAACAGACAAGCAATTCCACGGTGTCCAAGTGAACGGTGTACAAATGATCATCACGCATCGTTCTGTGTCCAAGTGAACAGTGGGCAACTGAACGGTGTCCTAGTGAACGGTGTCCAAGTGAACGGTGTCCAAATGAACGGTGTCCAAGTGAACAGTGAGCATCCTTCTGTGTCCAAGTGAACAGTGGGCACTTGAACTGTGTCCAATTGAACGGTGCCCAAATGAACGGTGTGTAACTGAACGTCGTGCATTTTCTTTCGTGTCCAAAAACAACGGTGCCCAAAAGTTTCGTGTCCAAACGCACTGTGTCCAATTGAACCGTGTGTCAAGTGCCGTGTCCATTTGCACCGTGTCCATTTGCAACGCGTCCAATTGTACTGTGTCCAACTGAATGCCACTTTTCGAGTATATAGGAGAAAGGATTAGGGATATCTTGGAAATGGCGGAGAAAAGCAAAAGGATGAGTGGGACGGAGAAAGAGAAGGTTAGGAAAGCATTGAGAGAGATAAAGGATACGTGTATGGAATTAAACGATGCTGCGAGAGGGGGGATAAGGGCGTTATGGAAGAGAAAGAGAAAATTGATGAGCCTGTGGAGGAATGAGGAGGGAAAAGTGAGAAGGTTAGAGGGGGAGGCAATGAGGATGAGGGAAGTGATGGAGGAAACTGAGATGGAGAGGAAAAGTGAGAGGGAACGGACCGACAGGGCTACGTCGCCGCTCCCCGAGGTTCCGCCCGACCGGAAGGATAGAGCGACGTCCCCGCTGTGTGGCGCGGCCCTCAGGCGGATAGAGGTAGCGTCGGCGGCTGGAGTGCTGCCGTTTGCGTCGGGGGTGATTGAGCCGCTCCTCCCGTCCGCCGTGGCTCCCGGGAAACCGGGATTGGGTTGCGGCGGGCGGGCGGGTTGCGAGGAGGTGGAGGGAGAGTGGTCCCAGGGGGCCCGGTGGGATAGCGCGTGCTCCGGGGCGTCCGGCGGTGCCGGTGGCGCTGCCAGCGTTGCCGGCGACTGCGGCGGTGTCGGTCCGTCTTGAGCCCGGGGGCCTCTCTTATGCGGAGGCCCTCCGCAAGACGAGGGCCGACATTGCCTCGGGTGCGGGTAGGGTCCGGCCCGCCTTCGTTAGAAGGGTCGCGAGTGGCGGCCTCCTGTTCGGGTTGGCCGGGCCCAGGAAGGAGTGGGGAGGCGGACGCTCTGGCTGTCAAGCTCAGGGCGTCGCTCCCGGGGGCCGTGATTACACGGCCCACAAGGATGGGGGAGGTCCGACTCGTCGGTTTTGACGAGTCGGTCCTCCCCGAAGAAATAGTGGAGGTCCTCGCTGTGCGAGGAGGATGTGGACCGAGCAAAGTGCGTCTCGGCCCCATCCGATGGGACTGGCGGGGCGAGGGGGCAGTCTGGGCGAGACTCCCCCTCGCCGCGGCTGCCAGGGTGGCAGCTGAAGGGAGGGTGGCGCTGGGGAGGGCGGGGGCGCGGGTGGTGATGCTCGCTCCCCGCCCTCTCCAGTGTCACCGGTGTTGGCGGCTCGGCCACATCCGGGCGGCCTTGTCCGCGTCAATCGACCGGAGCGGGCTTTGCTACAGGTGTGGCCGGGCCGGGCACACCGCGCGGGCCTGCACTGAGCGTGCGGCCTGCGCGGTGTGCATAGAGAATGGCCGGGACTCGGGCCACCGCGTTGGTGGCCCCGAGTGCCCGATGGGAGGGGGTGCTCCGACGGGCGGGAGGCCGCCGGGGCACCGGAGGGGCCGACCTCCTAATGAGGCCGGCCCAACGGGAGACGTGCCGGCGGATCCCGGGAATTATCCCGGGATCCGACCGGCGGAGAGGGCCCCGGTCTGACCATCTAGACCGGGACCACGGCGCCGGCCGAACATCAGACCGGCGTCGGGGGGGGGGGGGGGGGGGGGGGGG
>NW_022639561.1:239568-248518 GCF_010583005.1 Odontomachus brunneus
GGGGGGGGGGGGGGACCGGGGGGAGGGTCGCCCCCTGGCGAGACCCTTCGGGAATCCTTGTCTTGGGGCGGCTCGTCCCTGGGGTGAGTACGCCCTGTCCCGGTCCCCCTCTCCCCTACGGATCTCTTTGGGAGGTGTGCGGGAGCGCACCCTCCTATTATAGTGGCCCGGGAGGGAAGCGGCGCGGTGTTGGGTCGCACCGCGCCGCTGCTCAGGAGGAGCATTGACCGGAGGTAATTTATAACCCCCGGTCCGGGAGGAATCCTCAGGACTGCGGAGGGGGTTCCGCGGAAGTAATGCGCAAGTAGTCCCCGCGGGCCCCCTGACGACCGCTGAGGACGGACCCGCTAGGGGTTTTAGTGGGTAGGACCTCCGTCGACTTTCTTCGGCGAGGGAGGAGTCCCACATAACCCGCGGTCTTCCCCCGGAGGCCGTGGGTATGCGTAAAGGCATTTCCCCTGGCTTAAAAAAAAAAAAAAAAAAATGATGTAAATTAAAGTATTTTAAGTGTTGCTTTTATTTTGGTATAAATAAATTAAAAATGTGTAATCTCGCTTAAAATCAAAATAAAGTTGTAATCGAACCTTATTTCTTCTTTTTATTATTATTATTGTTAATAATTTATTCATAAATGTCAAATAAACCATTTTATATTTAAATCTAGATATGAATATGTATTTCAATGTATTTCAATATCGTAACAAAAAAGTTCTATATTATTTTGCAAAAAAACTACGTAGATTTTTAGTTATTATTTAAAAAAGTTTGTTACGCACATCCATTATTGTATATAATCCCAAATAGCCAAAATAGTGCGAATATATTTTGAGTACAGCCTACTACTAACTTTTGATTTGAGCAAATAGGCAACAAATTTAATGCAGAATCCTGTTATATCAAATCCTGCTGCCAAACTGTTGCTAGATATGCGACAGAACCTACTGTCAAATAATTACTGCAGATTTGCAACAAAAACCGCACAGAGCCTATAGCGATCTGATAATAGATTGGCAACAGAAACTAAATTGATCCTACTGTGCTGTAGGTTTTGTATGGTTTTTTTTACAAATTTTCTTGTAATTAGCCAATAGCAGGCTCTGTCGCCAAAATCGTGGTTGAATTCGATCACGAATTAGATAGCTACGGTTTTGATATGAGCTTTTTATCCAATTTGCACGCAACCTGCAGTCAATTTCTTTACTGGAATCATGCACCAACTTTTTTATACTTTTTAATAACTAAAAATCTATATGGTTATTTGTAAAGTAGTAAAGGATTTTTTAATATCTCGATAATTATTACGAATATTGCAAAACAATATGTGACTTTTACGTTTGTCTCTATCTCTCTATGAGCACCGTTTTGATTGTTTTAGGATAATCTGTATAATATAAAGAGCAAACATTTTATTTGATTGATCACATTTATATAATTTAGATATAATCTAGCAAATAACAAAAGCAAAGAGAAACATAAAAGTAAATATTATATTATAACATATTATATTATATATTATATAAGTATTATAGAGTAAAGGCACCAAAAGCGACATACCACTTTGTTTTTGAAGGTTATGTCTTAATGTAAAACTCAAAATATAAATGTAAATATATATACATGTAGTTGGAAGTACCCTCTATCAAATAATATCACATTTTTACTGAAATTGTTTCTAGACTTAAAACAAAAAATGTTTTTGTAAAACGCACGAAAATAGAGTTAAAAAAAAATGGATGCCAAAAGCAACATACCTATTGGAAGTTATATAACATATTGCGTATATGATAATATTTTATAATAAATAGTTCGTTAATGGGTTTAATGGTTGAATAATATTCATTTTATTTAAAAGCAATATTTATGTCAGTTAGTGTTCACTGATGTATATAATTACAAATAATTATTGAAAATGATTTACATTTACATTATTGCAGCAGAATAACTTCATATACAACACATGTCACTTCACAATGTGAGGTTAGAATCAGGTTATGTTAGTCACAGACTATCGTAGCTACCGCATACTATAGGTATGTCACTTTAAAACATATTCTCATAAAACTTTTCAAGTTATACAGTAAAAAAATGATAAAGTTTAAAATATTAAAAAAATATTTGTACAAAAGCTAAATGCATCTAGAAGAACTTAATGTTGAACAAAAAGATAATTATCGATGTTTAGTCTACGTAATTTGCCAATAAAAATTATAGAAATAAAATTTACGAATTTCTAAAACTCAATATTTGCTAATTTAGCATATAAAAAAAAAAATATACCAAGTATGACTTTTTCATGACTTTATTGATGAAACAAATTACGTTTATAATAGTTTCGATAAAATACAACATTTCATATATGAGATATAGAGGTATATCGCTTTAGGAGGTCTATATCGCTTTTGGCTACTTTCCTCTACAACAATATTATATACAAAAATAAATTCAATAGTTCTCGAAATCTGTCGGCTGTAAATAAGCATCTTTTAAGCAAGCCGTGAAGACGACAGGAAAAAAGGGAGTGAGAGAGTAACAAAGAAAGTGGGAAAAAGACAAATAGAGAAAGGTATATATATTTAATATATATTTAAATATTATATGTATCAGAATTTGCTTTTATACTTAAAGGTCAACTTATAATATGATATATTTAATAATGTACATATAAGAAGGATATTTAACTAACAGATAAATATTTGTTTCTAGGTACGAGTTTTAAGCCAGTTATTAAAATATGATACCTGCAGAAGAATATTTTATGTTGAGGAAAGTTAAACACGACAATAAAACGGAGGAGAGGAAGAAAGGAAGAGAAATTTAGATTTGTTGTTTGATATTGAGATTGATTGAACTAGATTGATTGGTTTAATTGATGACATGTAATATTTGAATCATATTTCTTGAATAAAATTGATTGATTAATGATGATTAATATTTGATAATTGAGTAAACTGATTAACATTAGAATTCTTTAAATGAATTTCTTGATTGATGATTTCTCTGCTGATGAAAAGAATTTCTTGATTAAAATTGATTGAACTCGGTTGATTAGTTGAAGATATTTTATTGATATTTGATTTATTGAATTAATATAATGGTTTATTGAATTAATGTGATGATTAGATTTGTATTGATATATATGAATTTGTCTGAAGTAATGTCTTATTGAACCGATAAATTAAATTAGATTTATTGCAAAGCTGAAGTGTTAAATAAATTGAATTGGATTGATTTAAATTGTTGCATTATTGCTGTTTATTGATATTGTTGTGTTGAAATATTTTCACTGGATTGTTGTTAATGTTGAATTTATTAAATTTAATTAATTTGAATTTTACCATGCCACATAGAAAAATAATAAGAACTATAGAAGAAGAAGAATAATATCAATGTCGCAAACGAGGAAAAAACAAAATATCAAGACAATACGAAAAGCAAAACGATTAATAAAAGATAAAAAGAATAAAGACACAAACATTACTAAAATATATACAAATAAATTAGTATAAGATTCTTCTTAATTCTCATTAATATTCAACAAGTTGCTCATGATATTGTATCACCAATACTTGGACCATCAAACAGATTAGTAAATTTAAATAATAATAATAAGTCTAAAAATTTAACTATTTTACATGAAACACCATTACAAACTACTGGAACTATAAGTTTAATTAATAATAATATCAATACACTTACAAATGTTAATGTTTATGAAATAAATGATAAAATAATAAAATCAAAATCGATTTTTTCTCTTGTATTTGATAAAAATAAAACAGAACAAATTCAAAATTATCGAACTAAAAAAAAGGGATTTACAAATATTAATACCTTTTATATTGTTGAAGTTCAAAATATTAAAAAACATTATATTGGGGCAATGGATATATTGTGCGAATATTGTGCCGCAAAACATTTTAATGCAGAAAAAGTAGCAAATAAAGGTAATTTATTTAATGATTGTTGCAGTCATGGTTCTATAAAACTGAATCCTTTACCCCAACTTCCATATGAACTTCTTGAATTATTCAAATGGAAATCATCCAAAATCAAAACATTTTTATGATCGTATACGAGGTTATAATAATACATTTTCATTTGCATTATTTAATGCAAATTTATTAAATTTTAGTGCTCAAAGATATGGACCGTACTGTTTTACCAAGGACAAATTTATTATCAAATTAACACTGCACTGTATGCTGCGTCTAATGAAAATCCAAGTTATGGTCAACTTTTTATTATAGATTCTAATGAAGCAACTGAATGCCGTTTAAAAGAAAATTTGAATCTTGATAAAGAATTTTATATTTAATAGATAATGTAATGCGTAGAGACAATATTTTTGCGCAAAGTTATAAAATGATGCATGACGAAATTCAACATCAACAACAAATAACTGGAAATAAAATTATACCTGAATTACAGTTAGGATTTTTATCTAAAAAAAGGTATTGATCGTGGTAGATATAATATACAAAATGTAAGTGAAGTAGCAGTGATTTTTTCTACTACAGCAGATGGGGAAATTCCAGAAACTTATGTTACTATTCCAGAAACTTATGTTACTATTTATAATAAAAATACTAAAATATTACAAGTCAATAATATGGATCCTAATGTAGAATCGTGGATTTATCTATTATATTACCCATATGGTAATCAAGGTTGGCATAATGACTTAAGACGTATAAATAGTGATAAACGAATAAGTAGAGCTGCTTATGTAAAATATCGAATAGCTATACGTGATAATTTTAATGTTTTTATTATGGGAAGGTGATTATTTCAACAATGGATTATAGACAGTTATATAAAAATAGAAAAAGACAGAATAAATTTTTGTAAACAAAATCAAAAACAACTAAACGAACAGTTGCGAACTAAAACTTATCAAGGATTAATTTATTATTTAGATAAAACTGCTAATAATAACGATGATCCACGTTAGAAAATTGGTTATTCTTCCATCAATATTTATTGGTTCATCCCATAATATGATACAACATTATCAAGATGCAATGGCTATTGTTCGAAAATATGGAAAACCGGATATTTTTATTGCTATGACTTGTAATCCAAATTGGTATGAAATAAAAGAAAATTTACTCATACATCAACAACCTGCAGATAGACCAGATATATCCTTTATAGAAATATCATACTAAGAATCATTGATAATTACTTATTATTCAGTATTTTTAATACTGAAAATAAGTAATTATCAATGATTCTTAGTATGATATTTCTATAAGGGATGTGCTCGTGTATTTAACATAAAAAAAGATTATTTAATTGATGTGATAGTTAGACAGCAATTTTTTGGTGAAGTTTTAGCATATGTTTATGTAATTGAATTTAAAAAACGAGGACTACCACATATGCACAAACAAAATTACAAAATTTTAAATTCTGAAATAGTTGATAAATTTATCTCTGCTGAAATATTCCTGACCCAAATAATAATAAAAATTTACATAATATTGTTATGAAACATATGATTCATGTGAAAATTGGTGCATGGTAAATGGTAAATGTTCCAAATATTTTCCGAAATCATTTTATTCTGAAACGACTATGGATGAAAATGGATATCTACAATATCGTCGAAGGAATAATGGAATGTTATATAAAAGACCAGGAAAGTATATAGTTGACAATTGGTATGTTGTCCCATATCCAATGCTTTTACTTTTATTTAATAGTCATATTAATGTTGAAATAGTATCAAGTATACGATCTGTAAAATATTTATATAAATATATTTACAAAGGTCATGATGCTGCATCTATTATCATTGAAGGAAACACAAATAATGATAAACAGATAATTCATGATGAAATTTTCTTGAAGCTCGTTATATAGGACCTGTAGAAGCATGTTTGCGTATTTTAAGTAAACCTTTACAAAAAAAAAGCCATGTTATCGTACGTTTACCAATACATTTGCCAAATAAATACCAGGGTTGGGAAGTAACGCGTTACTTGTAACGATATTACTATTTTGTTACTTTTTTTTTGGTAACGATTTGGTGACGCCGTTACTTTTTTGTATCAGTAACGAAAAAGTAACGGCGTTATATTATATTTAGTAACGAGTAACGAAATTCATCAAAATAAATAATAAAGTAGTAAATTTTACTAGGTGAAACAACAGAGAAACTTTATGCAAGTATAGATTCTATTGATACTACTGGTGATAACGAAGGGATAAAATAATTATGCCAGAATACCTCAATTCTTCAAATCCAATATGTTTGCCACCTCATGAATTGCGTTTGAGAAAATATACTGTTATTATACTTATTGGAAATCTAGTCTTGGAAGTATTAATGAAGGTTTATGTAATGGTACTAGATTATTAGTTTTATATTTGGAAAACAATTTATTACGATGTGAAATATTAACAGATAATAAAGTTGGTGAAATTGTCTTTCTTAATCGTATTACTTTATATTGTAAAAATATTTATCCATTTATTTTTAAAAGGAGACAATTTCCAGTAAAATTAGCATTTGCTGTGACTATAAATAAATCTCAAGGACAAAGTTTTGATAAAGTCGCAATAGATCTTCGTAAAGATGTATTTAATCATGGATAATTATATGTTGCATTTTCACGAATTCATTCATGAGATTCCTTGAAAGTATATTTAGCAAATGACAGAATATCGAATAAAGTAAAAAATTTTTGTTTATAAAGAAGTACTTACATAATTAATAAATCAAATGTTTGAAGTTGTTGTTCAGAATAATAGAATTCGTAGAATTTTATTAAATTAATTAAAGAAAATTGGTGCACTATTTGTGTACAATTATGCATCAATCTTAACTAAAAATCTAAATGATTATTTAGAAAATGGTAGAAGATTTTTATTTGGACTAATACACAATTTATTTTGGACTAATACACAAATACACGGCAACAAACGTCGTTATTACAATTTATCAACCGTATGGCGCATGATTATTTACGAATATTCGCTGAATAATAATTCAAAATTTTATATACAGGGTCCGCCATCAAAATCCGGACATATTTCAATTTGAATTTCCCGCCTCATTTGACTTCGGTGGTAGGTCACTGTTGATGTTCGGGCAAGTCAGATGTTTGTAGTAAGTGCGCATAACCTCAAAATGTCCGAACAGATAAGATCGAATGCAGAGTATAATCGAAGAGCGGCGATAATTGAAGGCTTTCGCGCTGGGCGTTCGCGGACCAAAATTATTCGGTTCTTCGGGTACCCGAGATCGACCGTATATGACGTTGCGGCTAAATATTTGGCTTCGGAGACGTCCGAAAAAGGTTCTGCCAACCCGACAAGGAAGAGCCATTCGAAAGAAAAGTCAGTAAGGACTCCAGCAATTATCGAAAGAGCTCAAGAGCTCATCTCAGAGGACCCAGGGCTGTCTCTAACGAAATTGGCCAAAACATTGGGTGTGAGTGACACTACAATGCGTCGAATTGCTGAAGAGGACCTACGCTTCAAGTCCTATGTAATAAAAGTTCGACAAATGCTCTCTGAGGCTGCCAAGATGAACAGAGTTGCTCGCTGTAACTTGCTTCTGTGTTCGTTAAAAAACGAAGCTGCGGGACGCATCAGGTTTTTTTCGGACGAAAAAATTTTTTCTGTCGATGCCAAGGTGAACCGGAGGAACAACCGTTGGCTCGCCCGCGACTCCGAAGATGTGCCCATAATAGCTAGGACGAAGTTTCCGGTCTCTGTTCACGTCCTAGGCGTTGTCTCCAGTGAGGGTCACGTCATGCCGCCACATTTCTTTCAAAGAAAAGAAACCGTAACAAAAGAAGTATATTTACACGTTTTGACGAAGATAGTGAAGCCGTGGATAGAAACCGTGGCCGCCGGGAAGCCGTACGTCTTCCAGCAAGACGGCGCGCCAGCGCACACGAGTCACTTAGTGCAAAACTGGCTGTCGGATAAAATGGACATGTTTTGGTCAAAGGAATTTTGGCCTCCGAACAGTCCAGATTTGAATCCGTTGGACTATTACGTGTGGAGCGTCATTGAACGAGTGACCAACAAGTCGAGACATCCCAATGTGACATCTCTCCAAACCGCTATCGAAGCAGCATTCGCCAATATAGACAAGGACGCGTTGCAGAGAGCGTGCCAGCGCTTCAGGATGAGGATCGAAGCAGTCATCAAAGCAAAAGGGGGTTATATAGAGTAATTTTACTCTAAAAGGATACCACTAGTGATACACAAAAAGTTCTTTTGTAAGTTTTACATTTTGATGAGTAGAATTTTATTTAAACAAATTGTTCATTTTGTCCGGATTTTGGTGGCGGACCCTGTATTTATTTGAAAAATGGTCGATTTTTTTTATTTAGTTTAATCTATATTCTGTATATATATATATATATATATATATATATATATATATATTTTGTTAATTGATTACTCGAAGAAACTCGAAGAAACAACATGCTCAATAAATCTGACTATTCATTGATTGTTGGTGATTTTCACTGATTCAGAGTTAGAGAGTGTTAAAACAATCTATTACAATTCTATGTATATTAGGAAAGAATATATAGCCCAAAAAGTACAAAGTGTCCTGAGAACGTTCCAGAGGCGTCCTGAGGACATAGAAATTTCCCCAGAACGTCCTCAGGAAGTACTTTGAACGTCCTCTGGACATTTGTGCTGTTAGTGAAAAAATAAAAAATTAAAGAGTTAGTGAAATATTCCTAACAGAACAAATATAATACACCAATAGCTTTGGAGAACATACCTAAGTATATGAATTCTTATATACGTAAATAGCCTGTTATAATAAATTCAACTTACTTTATAATGATTTTCTTATTATTATATAATTTAATTATATTAATTATTCCTATATTCCTGTGTATATAAATACATACATACATACATATGTACATATATATATATATATATATATATATATATATATATATATATATAT
>NW_022639561.1:248823-252693 GCF_010583005.1 Odontomachus brunneus
ATATATATATATATATATATATATATATATATATATATATATATATATATATATGTATATACATAAGATGAATGCGAATTGCCGGAAAAACTTTTCATCCTTCGATTGAAATTATTGACATCAATTTTAATTAATCGAGCAATATAAAAATAACTTGCGTGCAATTTCTTATCTAGATTTTCACCTGATATGCCTTGATCTGAATCAGAGATTTTCATATGGTTCGCTTCTCACTTATCTGAGATCAGATCAAAGCGGATGAGATGAAAATCTAAATATGAAATTGCACGCAGGCCTTTAGTCTATTGCTCCATCAATTACAATTGTCATCGATAACTTATATTGAAGAATAAAAAACTGTTTCACAAACTCGTATTCACCCTCTATGTATGTGTGTGTGTGTGTTTATATAATACAATTTTTTTTAATCATTATTTAATATGAATACTGAAATTAATTTTTAGTTGTACGGGGTTTTATCAAGACGAACTTTAACTTATTACAATTAATTCATATAATTTCGCTTGTAGATCTATAACAGATGAGAAATTTAAACTGGAAGTCCAAATTAAAGATTATGATGATATTAACGAGTTCCGTGCGGGACGAATACGACGGGCGGCCGTGCCCCAGGTACCGCGAGGTTCGCAGGCGCCGGCCTCTCGTCGCTGGTTCGCGCTGTCGCCGCGACGAGGCGACGACTTCACCCGGGCCGTCACTCGCGGTTAAAAGTTAACTCGGCGCCTATATAAGTCGCTGCGCGTGACGGCTCGTAGCCTTCTTGAGTGCACTGCACGTTGGGTTACTGCCTTTAGAGTGTCTACGACATGTTAGCTTATCTCGTGTGAGGTATTTTGGTAACTTCACTGATCTCCACGTTCTCGATATTACCTGCGGTTGAGAGGAGGTTTCGCGATTACTTTGCGGATTACTTTGAAGCCTCCACCACGGGTGGATGCTTCCTTTGGCAATATCTCATGCACTGCAGATATTGTGCATCGTCCGACAGGGACTGTTCCTATCGCTCTTGCGACTCCGAACGCGAGTCACAGAGGACAGCCTCTGCCGCGCTTGCTCTGCGGCATTATTCACGTGAGTCACGCTTGCTTCTAAGTCTTCGCGAGACTTGACCTTTGTAGTTTACGTGACTCATCGCGCGCGAGCCACGCTCGCTTCTAAGTCCGCACCAGATTGGCGCGCTTTAATCGCGCCTGCCACACTCAGCGTTCGCTTTTTAGTCCGTACAGGACTTAGTCTCCGTCGCATCCGCGACTTTCTTCACGTGAGCCACGCTCGTTTCTATGTCCGAACAGAACTTAGTCGCCGTCGTGCCTGCGATATTCCTCACGCGAGTCACGCTCGCTTTTAAGCTGTACAGGACTTAGTCTCTGTCGCGCCAGCGACTCTCTACACTCACGTCTGAGTCTTTACAAGAAGTTTGTTCTTTTCCTCTGCACTAGTGCAAGCAGCGTACACTAAACTGTTCCTTTCAACGATTGCGGCGACTTTATGACGTCATCATCGTTCTTTTCCTCAGTGCAGCGGTACTCAGTGCAACAGAACATTGCACTGCCTGCCCTAGTTCTCGAGCTATTGTGCAATATGGCGACGTATATGATACGAATAGGTTGGAATCCTCAAATAAACAAGCAGCATAACAAATTCTTGTTAAGGTAAAATTCAATATAATTAAAGTAATTATGATATGATTGATATTCAGATAAAATGGATTACAGTACGTATTTATTTCGATATGGAGTTATTTATTTTACAGTATATATTTATTACAGTTGTAACAACCGTACGTCTCGCGCTGATTGTTGGTCGTATCGCCGGGAATATCGCTCGTCGGAGTCAAGGATCGATATATGATTGACACCAGCAAATAATAACAAATAACAATTTATTTGATCTTTAGTATACAGAGCAACGGCGTGAGCTACGCGTGTTTCGGCGTGAGACGGCAGCAGTGATCGGGTCTCGGTTTTGCTTGGTCGAGTCTCGCGGTTCGGTAGGCGGAGCGAATAGCGCGAAGCTGGTACTTCGCAAGAGACACGGCGCGTGAAATCCGCGAATCGTAAGGCGAACTGACGTTTAGCGGCGGGGTTCCGGCGGTACACGGGATCTTGACGTGTCGCAGCACGTTCCGCGATATATCGGGCGACTCGCGTATCGCCGTATTTAATAAAGCAAGTGTCGACAACGTTCGATCGGGCGCAGCGAACACACTGGCTCGGATGCTTGCTCGTGGAGTCAGGATACGATCGGTACCGAGAGGACTCGATCGGGTTCGCGAACACACGAACTCGTAGGCCGGTCGTTGGATCCTGAGAGGACGGCGAAGTCGGTATCAAGAGCGCTTGATGGAGATAGCGAACACACAATCTCCAGGTGCCGATTTCGTCGATGTGGTTTCGGAAGGTGACGGGCAGGTAGAAACGATACGGTCGGATACCTTGCTCTCCGCTCTGAAGCATCGAGTTCGGTCGGCGGTCCGGATCGGTCTCTCCGCTTATTTCTCGGCCACGGTTTATATACCGTCTCGTTACATTTGATGTTTGTTGACGTTGCGTGTCTTTAGACGTGGCGCATGTTTATGTTTGTGTTATTTGTTTGGCGCTTAGCGCCGTTTACAGCCAACGGATGTTGTGTTGGCTGTTCTTAGGGACGATGCGTGTAAGGCATCGTCACACAGTACATATTTATTTTGATATGGAAATATGGAGTTAAACAAAAAAATGGCACAATTTTAAGGGATAAATTAGGAAACATGATACGATATTAAGTATTATTGAATACAAAATGTTATATTCGCTAAACTGTTGACAGTGTAGCATAAAGTACTAATAGAACTATCAAGCGACACAGTAGTGTCGCGAAGCCAAGTACAAGCGCGAAGCATTGGCGGCCTACCGTGTTATATACCGCGACGGCTTTAGTTGAATGTAGGCTAGATTTTCGTTTCGGCTATAACGGTTGAATTGACGAAGTTCTGGAGGGACTTAGTCGATTCCTTGGATTTACATTATATTATAAAACTGCCTTTATTTTTGCTCTATGTGCTCCAGAAGCTGAGCTATTTTAGCTCAAAGTCTGAAATCATGAATTTACGCGTGAGAAACGTCTCATCACAGAAATTCTCCATCACATATCTTCTCTGTTAGATGACGGGATGGCGAGAGTGTTGCGATTACCGATTTACCGACTTGTAATTTATATAGCGGCAGAGTGACAGTTCGTGCGTACAAGAATGGGGTTATAACGAGGTTATATTTTTAATGGTTATAATTTATAATAGTTTTAAAAGTTGCGAAGTGTGTTTGTCGTGATAATTTTGAAGAAAAGTTATGGAATTAACAAGGATAATATCAGATAAGTACCGGCGAATGTATAAAAATAAAACTATATAACGATGTAAAACTTGAATACCGTGTCGTTTTTACTTTTTATAGCTAAATTAAATAATAAGATAAAAGAGGAAGGAAAAGAAAAGAAAGAGAGAAAGGAGAGAGTGTGCGAGAAGAAATAAAGAGGAAACAGAAAAGTGAAGATAAATGGTAAGATAGTAAAAAACCACAAGAGAGCGAGATGGAAAGACAAGATGAATATATGAGTAACAGAATGAATAAATAAAAGGATAAATAATAAATCTATCCATTCCTATCGTATCCTTTTCTTTTATTTTCAATACCCATACAGCACATGATATCATTTGTACATAATATTTTCATAGAAATCTGTGCTCAAACTGACGTCAGAAAGAAGAAAACTTCAGGAACATTTAATGAATTTATTGTGCTAATGGGGAATAGGAACAAACACAGTGTATTAGTAACGCTACATCGTGTGTGTGTGTGTGTGTGTGTGTGT
>NW_022639561.1:256480-259181 GCF_010583005.1 Odontomachus brunneus
AGAAACGATACGGTCGGATACCTTGCTCTCCGCTCTGAAGCATCGAGTTCGGTCGGCGGTCCGGATCGGTCTCTCCGCATATTTCTCGGCCACGGTTTATATACCGTCTCGTTACATTTGATGTTTGTTGACGTTACGTGTCTTTAGGCGTGGCGCATGTTTATGTTTGTGTTATTTGTTTGGCGCTTAGCGCCGTTTACAGCCAACGGATGTTGTGTTGGCTGTTCTTAGGGACGATGCGTGTAAGGCATCGTCACACAGTACATATTTATTTTGATATGGAAATATGGAGTTAAACAAAAAAATGGCACAATTTTAAGGGATAAATTAGGAAACATGATACGATATTAAGTATTATTGAATACAAAATGTTATATTCGCTAAACTGTTGACAGTGTAGCATAAAGTACTAATAGAACTATCAAGCGACACAGTAGTGTCGCGAAGCCAAGTACAAGCGCGAAGCATTGGCGGCCTACCGTGTTATATACCGCGACGGCTTTAGTTGAATGTAGGCTAGATTTTCGTTTCGGCTATAACGGTTGAATTGACGAAGTTCTGGAGGGACTTAGTCGATTCCTTGGATTTACATTATATTATAAAACTGCCTTTATTTTTGCTCTATGTGCTCCAGAAGCTGAGCTATTTTAGCTCAAAGTCTGAAATCATGAATTTACGCGTGAGAAACGTCTCATCACAGAAATTCTCCATCACATATCTTCTCTGTTAGATGACGGGATGGCGAGAGTGTTGCGATTACCGATTTACCGACTTGTAATTTATATAGCGGCAGAGTGACAGTTCGTGCGTACAAGAATGGGGTTATAACGAGGTTATATTTTTAATGGTTATAATTTATAATAGTTTTAAAAGTTGCGAAGTGTGTTTGTCGTGATAATTTTGAAGAAAAGTTATGGAATTAACAAGGATAATATCAGATAAGTACCGGCGAATGTATAAAAATAAAACTATATAACGATGTAAAACTTGAATACCGTGTCGTTTTTACTTTTTATAGCTAAATTAAATAATAAGATAAAAGAGGAAGGAAAAGAAAAGAAAGAGAGAAAGGAGAGAGTGTGCGAGAAGAAATAAAGAGGAAACAGAAAAGTGAAGATAAATGGTAAGATAGTAAAAAACCACAAGAGAGCGAGATGGAAAGACAAGATGAATATATGAGTAACAGAATGAATAAATAAAAGGATAAATAATAAATCTATCCATTCCTATCGTATCCTTTTCTTTTATTTTCAATACCCATACAGCACATGATATCATTTGTACATAATATTTTCATAGAAATCTGTGCTCAAACTGACGTCAGAAAGAAGAAAACTTCAGGAACATTTAATGAATTTATTGTGCTAATGGGGAATAGGAACAAACACAGTGTATTAGTAACGCTACATCGTGTGTGTGTGTGTGTGTGTGTGTGTGTGTGTGTGTGTGTGTGTATACATTACTTTTAAAGTTGGTATTTAATGAATATTTTTCCAGTAAATATTAACTATCAATAACATAATATCAATGTTATAATTTCCTATCATTTCCTTTCATACTCGATTTCTCTTATTTTATTATATAGAAAGATGTTAAAGTAATGTTATTGAAGAGTGAACATAAATGTATATTTTATTTATGAATTTAAGGATAATAATGCACTTTATGCACAGATAAGGATGTACAAACACAGTAAACAACAACTAACATAACTTTAATGTTATAATTTCCTATTCAACAATGTAAATGGAATATAATGCGTTTTATGTAACAGTTACATTCTTAAGTAGGAAATTATAACATTGATACTATGTTATTGATAGTTAATGTTTACTGGAAGAATATTCAATAAACACCAATTTTAAAAGTAACATTACATCAATATATTATAATATATATACTCGCTCAACAATATAACTGTTACATACATATGTTATATATAATAACACACTTTTAAATAAAAAATTATAATATTGATGTAACGTTACAGTGTTTGTTGATGTTTCCCAGATAGTACGATAAATTGTTTAAGTGATTCTAATATTAAAATATAAAGTTTTCCCCTTTCTGACGTCGATCTGAGCACAGATTGCTATGAAAATAGTATGTACAAATAATATCATGTGTTGTATGAGTATCTTGTTTTCACCAAACTGTATAATTTTTATTTAAAAAGTAAGTAATAATTTTTATTTAAAGTAAGTATAAGTTTTATTTAAAAAACTTACAATTTCTCCTTTTGTTTATATTTCTTTCTTTCTTTTTTCCTTTTCCTTTATTTTCGGTATTCATACAGTACATGATATCATTTGAATCTATTTGTACTATTATTGTATCATTTATACTATTTTCATAGCAATCTGTACTCAAATTGACATCGGAAAGGAGAAAACTTTAGAAACAATTAATGAATTCATCGTGTTTACATTTACAAACACAGTAACGCTACACCATATATATATATTGATTTATATATATATTGCGACGGTACTCGCGAACGGAACTTCGCGAGCGACGGCAGACAGTCGCCTGTCAGCCGTGTCGGCAAATTGCCGTCGGCTCCTGGACACGACACTAAGATATCCGCGATAGTTGGGCGCCAGATGCGGAAAGGCCGCACCACCTCGTTAAACGCGAGAATCGCTAATTAGCACGAAAATCGCGCGTCCCGGAACCGTCGGGACCGGTAGCTCTTGTGGAA
>NW_022639561.1:259191-259437 GCF_010583005.1 Odontomachus brunneus
GATGCGCGTCCCGGAACCGTCGGGGCCGGTAGCTCGTATTAAATTAAAGTCGGAGACGGGATGGGTTAGGAGAAGGCGAAATCACTGGACTCGATATTACTAATGATGAGACGTTTATTCGGGGACTCTCGCACGTCCCGATAGTCGGTATACGAGAGGAGGTTGTCACGTCAACGCTCCTCTCGAGACGGTACAATTCGCGAAACGGTACACGAAGCCCGAGGACGCTTTCCTCGGGCGAGCCTT
>NW_022639561.1:260708-261115 GCF_010583005.1 Odontomachus brunneus
CTCTCTCTCTCTCTCTCTCTCTCGCTCCACTCCCTCCTCGGTCGCTCGCTCTCCGTCCGCTCTCGCTCCGCACTCTCTCTCTCCCTCTGTCCTCTCCCTCTCGCTCACTCGTCACTCTCTCTCTGCTCTCTCTCTTTCCTTCTCTCTCTCTCTCTCACTATCGACACTGGTTGACGGGAAGGTAGTCTGTTCGCGGCGGTAGTCGCGGTAAGGCTGCCAGCTGATTCTTCTTGGGAGGATCGCGTATCCTCGCGGATCCTCCCTCTTCGCTGCCCCCCTCGTCCTGGGGTCGTCGATCGTCGAGAATCGGCAGATTTCGGTAATATTGTCTCGAGACACTTTTCGTCTCGAGACACTGTTGACATCGGGAGTTTGCCTGTTGTCTCTCCCGGCTCTCCCGTTTTTTC
>NW_022639561.1:261125-261283 GCF_010583005.1 Odontomachus brunneus
AGTGGCAGTCCTCTCTCTCTCCCCGCTCTCTCTCTCACTCTATCTCTCTCGCTCCGCTCCCTCCTCGGTCGCTCTCTCGCCGTCCGCTCTCGCTCCGCACTCTCTCTCTCGCTCTGTTCTCTCCCCCTCGCTCCCTCGTCACTCTCTCGCTCCCTGCC
>NW_022639561.1:261293-261550 GCF_010583005.1 Odontomachus brunneus
CTCTTCGCTGCCCCCCTCGTGCTGGGGTCGTCGATCGTCGAGAATCGGCAGATTTCGGTAATATTGTCTCGAGACACTTTTCGTCTCGAGACACTGTTGACATCGGGAGTTTGCCTGTTGTCTCTCCCGGCTCTCCCGTTTTTTCCTGCCGGGTTTCTCGCGACGGCTGCTTCGCTACAAGTAAATACAGCTGATCCGTCTAAACGTGATACTGTGTTCGAACTACGATAGCTTCTCAGCGATAGAATATTCTCTAT
>NW_022639561.1:261560-261637 GCF_010583005.1 Odontomachus brunneus
TTTACAAAAAGGAGGCGCGTCCCGGAACCGTCGGGACCGGTAGCTCGTATTAATTTAAAGTCGGAGACGGGATGGGT
>NW_022639561.1:261647-261718 GCF_010583005.1 Odontomachus brunneus
CTATCTCACTCGCTCTCACTCTCTGCGGCACGTTCGACGGAAAAGTAGTCTGGTCGCGGCGGTAGTCGCGG
>NW_022639561.1:261728-261992 GCF_010583005.1 Odontomachus brunneus
TTCCGTCTAAACGCGATACTGTGTTCGAACTACGATAGTTTCTCAGCGATAGAATATTCTCTATTGCTGAGCGCCCGATAATTCGCGATCATATATTTTAATCACAAAGTACGAGAGTGCGATTCACCTGAGTGAGGGCTTCGCTAATTGGCATCCTCTGCATCCTCGATGTCCTCCGCTTCTCGTTGTCCTCCGCTCCGCGTCCTGATGGCCGGCAAGGGGCGTCGAGGGGCACAAAATTCGGGACGCGCTGACCTTCGCATC
>NW_022639561.1:262002-262069 GCF_010583005.1 Odontomachus brunneus
GGTCTCGAGACACTTTTCGTCTCGAGACACTTTTCGTCTCGAGACACTGTTGACATCGGGAGTTCGC
>NW_022639561.1:262283-262447 GCF_010583005.1 Odontomachus brunneus
GCTATACATTTTTCCCATCTTTCGGGCAACGCGTAGATTCCGCGACGATAGAACGATTGGTCTTTTGATGCAATCCCTTCGTCGATCTATTTTCGTACATCCTCGTAATTTCTGAAGTGTGTATTTACCAAGCCGTGCTGCATCGACCGGAACAAGTAATAGTC
>NW_022639561.1:262457-262622 GCF_010583005.1 Odontomachus brunneus
CCCTCGTTGGCCTCCACTCCTCGTCCGGATGGCCGGCAAGGGACGTCGAGGGGCACAAAATTCGGGACGCGCTGACCTTCGCATCTGCTCCGCTCGCAAAAATCGCTTCTTCGCTTTGTTCTAAATTTGCACAACAAACAATCCGACGGAACGCGATATTCGGCA
>NW_022639561.1:262632-262772 GCF_010583005.1 Odontomachus brunneus
CTCGCAAAAATCTTTTCTTCGCTTTGTTCTAAATATTCACAATAAATATTTGACGGGACGCGATATTCGGCAAGGTCTCGAAAAACCGTTAGCGACGCGACACGCGAAAAACATTCTCGCCAAATCGACACGGGATTCTT
>NW_022639561.1:262782-263132 GCF_010583005.1 Odontomachus brunneus
ATCTATTTTCGTACATCCTCGTAATTTCTGAAGTGTGTATTTACCAAGCCGTGCTGCATCGACCGGAACAAGTAATAGTCCGAAGGAGCTAAGTCTGGTGAATACGCTGGGTGCGGGAGAACTTCCACTCAAGCTGCATCAGTGTTTCTTTGACGGCTTTGGCAACGTTTTGGTCGAGCGTTGTCGTGCAAAAGCATGACTTTACGTCGATTGCTGGCTACTGCTGGCCTTTTTTCCAACAATGTTTCATTCAAACGGTTTAATTGTGATTGATATCGATCCCCCGTGATACTTTCGTTCGGTCTGAGTAGCTCATAATAAACGACGCCGTGCATATCCCACCAAATGCA
>NW_022639561.1:263261-263416 GCF_010583005.1 Odontomachus brunneus
GACGGGACGCGATATTCGGCAAGGTCTCGAAAAACCGTTAGCGACGCGACACGCGAAAAACATTCTCGCCAAATCGACACGGGATTCTTTAGACGGGCGCCTCCACGGCTGCCACGTCACAATATACAGGGTGAGTCATTTTAGTCTATGGATCC
>NW_022639561.1:263426-263709 GCF_010583005.1 Odontomachus brunneus
CGTTTGGAAACAGCCATAGGAGTAACATTTAATGCTGCAGACAATTTTTGGAGCGTTTGAGTAGAGTTTTCGTCCAATAATGCCTGCAAATCGGTGTCTTCAAACTTTTTCGGTTGGCCTGAGCGTTCTTTATCATTGACATCAAAATCACCACTCTTAAATCGCAGAAACCATACTTAGCATGTTCTTTCGGATGGAGCATAATTGCCATAAGTTTCGAAAAGCAATTTATGAGCTGCAGCTGCAGTTTTTTTCAAGTCAAAGTAATGAAGCAGCACATGTC
>NW_022639561.1:264971-265407 GCF_010583005.1 Odontomachus brunneus
TTACGCAGACAGATAAGGAACAAAAAATAGAAACAAAGCAAGAAGATAGAAAATAGAGATATGCAAGATAGTAAAATAGAAAACTAGTTACTTTTTAAAAGTAATTCATTATTATTACTCGTTATTCAAAAAAATACGTTGTTACCGTTACTTGAATACTTAGTATCGTTACTTAGTATCGTTTCTACTTTTTATAGCTAAATTATGTAATAAGGAGATAAAAGAGGAAGGGAAAGAAGAGGAGGAAAGAAAAGAAGGACAGAAAGGAGAGAATGTGTAAGAAGAAATAAAGAGAAGACTGAAAAAATGAAGATAAATGATAAGACGATAAAAGAAAACTATGAGCTATCTGGGAAACATTTACAAGCACAGTAATGCTACATAATATATATATATATATATATATATATATATATATATATATATATATATATAT
>NW_022639561.1:265483-266224 GCF_010583005.1 Odontomachus brunneus
TATATATATATATATATATATATATATATATATATATATATATATATATTGCGACGCGACTTGCGAAATTATCTCGCGAGCGACGGCAGACAGTCGCCTGTCAGCCATGTCGTCAATTTGCCGTCGGCTCCGAAGCACGCTACTAAAACGTAAGCGATAGTTGGGCGCCAGGTGCGGAAAGGCCGCACCACCTCGGAAAACGCGAGATGCGATGCGTTATACAAAATTCGCGAGTCCCGGAACCGTCGGGGCCGGTTGCTCTCAGGATTTTAAAGTCGGAGACGGGATGGGTTCAGGAAGGGTAACAATGATTCTACTCGTTTTCGAGAGTACTTCGTTTATTCGTGGGACTCTCGCACGTCCCGGTATGAAGCGCGATAAAGTTCACCAAGCGAGTTGGTAGTCGCGATACGATAAGGAGTTCGTTACAATGAAAAACCCGAGGACGATCTCCTCGGGTGAGCCTTATGACACGAGCGGCCGCTCCGCGGACGAGACAACGGTACGTGCGCGGTAATGACACGGACTACGACGATCGGACAAAATATGAGGCAGATGCGTGGTCTTACAAAAGTCGGTGGCGGCCCGTGGGTCAGCGGCGGTGGTGTCGATGGTCGTCCTCTCTTGCTCTCTCGCTTACCCTCGCCCCCTCTCTCGCTTACTTCTTTTGCTCGCCCGCTCCACACTCTCAATCCTCTCTCTCTCTCTCTCTCTCTCTCTCTCTCTCTCTCTCTCTCTCGC
>NW_022639561.1:266234-266759 GCF_010583005.1 Odontomachus brunneus
ACCGGTAGCTCGTATTAATTTAAAGTCGGAGACGGGATAGGTTAGAAGAAGGCGAAATCACTGGACTCGATTTTACTAATAATGAGACGTTTATTCGGGGACTCTCGCACGTCCCGATAGTCGGTACACGAGAGGAGGTTGTCACGTCAACGCTCCTCTCGAGACGGTACGATTCGCGAAACGGTACACGAAGCCCGAGGACGCCTTCCTCGGGCGAGCCTTTTCTATTCGCGCGACCACTCCGCGGACGAGACACGACACGATACGATACTATACGCGACACAAATAAATTTTGAGCAGATGGTCAGTCTTACAATTCCGGCGACAGCCCTTGCGTCGGCGGCGGCGTCGGCGGTGACGGCAGCGGTGGCGGTCCTCTCTCTTTCTCGGCTCTCCCTCTCTCGCTCCACTTACTCTCTCTCGCTCCGCTCACTCTCTCTCGCTCCGCTCTCTCTCTCCCTCGCTCCGCTCTCTCGCGTTCACGCTCCGCTCCCTCGTTCCCTCTTTCTCTCTCTCTCTCTCTCT
>NW_022639561.1:267014-274063 GCF_010583005.1 Odontomachus brunneus
CTCTCTCTCTCTCTCTCTCTCTCTCTCTCTCTCTCTCTCTCTCTCTCTCTCTCTCTCTCTCTCAATCTCGATAGACACTCACGACAGCGATAGTTGGAGCTTCGGACGTATTGTCGGCTCGCGGCAACGGTCGCGGTAAGGCTGCTCTGCTGTAGAATCCGAGAGGATCGCGTATCCTCGCACATCCTCCTCCGTTCCCTCTCTCCTCGTCCTGCGATATTCGGCAATTATCGCTATTATAGTCTCGAGACGATTCTTGTCTCGAGACATTGTTGACGTCGCGGATCATCTCGCTGCCTGTCTCGGCGCTCCCGTTTTTTTCCTCCTAGGTTCCCGTGACGGCTGCGTTCGCTAAAAGTAAACACAGCTGACAGAATACTGTCTACTTGCGATACTGTGTTCTCGCTCCGCAAGATTATAAACGGTATCAGATTTATGCTTCCTGAGCGAGCGATAATGCGGCATAATTTTATACGAGGTGTGATCAAAAAGTAAGGTGACTTTTCATTTTTATAAAAAAATATTCATTTATTCATCCAAAATTATGTTATCCCCTTCAAAATAATCCCCCTCTGATACAATGCACTTGTGCCAGCGCTTTTTCCAGTCGTCAAAACATTTCTGAAATGCACTTTTGGGTATTGCCTTGAGCTCCTCCAGCGATGCAGCCTTAATCTCCTCAATCGTCGCAAATCTTCGTCCTTTCATAGGCCTTTTCAATTTTGGGAAGAGGAAAAAGTCGCAGGGGGCCAAGTCTGGTGAATACGGTGGCTGAGGCATGATGATAGTATTGTTTTTGGCCAAAAAACTACTCACTAGTAACGACGTGTGCGCAGGTGCATTATCATGGTGCAGAATCCATGAATTTTCTTTCCACACTTCCGGACGTTTTTTTCTTATTGATTCACGCAAACGCCGCATAACCTCAAGGTAATACTCCTTGTTTACGTATGACCTTGTGGTAGGAATTCTTGATGCACAACGCCATGGTAATCAAAGAAAACTGTGAGCAAAATCTTCACATTCGAACGAACTTGGCGTGCCTTTTTCGGTCTTGGCTCTCCTGGGCTCTTCCACTGGGATGATTGGGCTTTGGTTTCGACGTCATAACCATATACCCATGTTTCGTCACCAGTTATAACCCTTTTGAGCAAATCAGGATCATCATTGACGTCGTTCAACATGTCTTGGGCGATGTTCATGCGACGCTGCTTCTGATCAAAATTAAGCAGTTTTGGAACGAATTTCGCTGACACACGTGTCATACCCAAAACATCCGTTAAAATTGATTGGCATGAGCCAAACGATATGTTAAGATCATCAGCTATTTCTCTAATCGTGATTCGACGATTTTTCAACACAATTTCTTTCACTTCCTGAACATTTTCGTCGGTTTTTGACGTGCTGGGGCGTCCAGAGCGAGGTTCATCGTTAACATTTTCTCGGCCCTCTTGGAATAACTTATACCATTTATAAACACTTTTTTTGCTCAAAGTTGACTCACCGTACGCCACTGTCAACATTTCAAGAGTTTTTGAACACTTAATACCATTTTTTACACAAAAATTAATACAAACTCTCTGCTCCATTATTTTCAACAGCAAAAAATCGCCGAGCACGCAAACACGAGTCTAACCTTTATGCCTCTCACATAAAAACAACACATGCTATATAGTCAAAACTGTGAACATATGATCGTGACGAGTGTACCAACACAACAACAAAAAATTTTGAAATTAGAGTGTACAGACCGCGCGAAATTCAAAAAGTCACCTTACTTTTTGATCACACCTCGTACTAAATAGTGAGAGAGCGATTCACCTGATCCTGAGCGGTGTGGAGTTGTCGATCGCCGCTTTCTAGTCCCTCGATGTTCTCCGTTTCTCCAGTCCTGGTGGCCGGCCAGGGAAGTCGGGGGGGAGGGGCACAGAGTTGGGGGACGCGTTGACCTTTCTCATTTGCTCCGCTCGCAAAAGTCGCATCCAATCTTTGTTCTAAGGACGTTCACAAACAAACACACGCCGGCACGCGATATCCGAGTTTCAGTTTCAATGCTTGGCTGAGCACACTTTAACTGTGAGTGACTCTACGCCATTACTCCGAACAGTGCTTCCATCGTATGTAGATTATGAACAAGGTGCACTTTCAAATAGTGTAACCTATGTTGGATAGAAACTTGGAGATAGTGCTATAAAGTTTTATATTCCCCGCATTAAAGGAGAGTTCGTGAACATCATCTTGAGTGGTGTATCCAATGTTATATATCTCTGTAATTAACTTGTCCGATTCAGCAGAATGAAGAGGGCATTTAAATAGAACGTGATATATATTACTTTGTCTGGTTCTGCATTCGCACGTATCCTCTTTTATAATGTTCTTATCCTTTAGGTGAGTGTTCGTACGTATATGGTATGATCGTAACCTTGCCATCAACGAAATAACATCATGCTTGACAAATTTGAGGTCGCTGAACCATGGTTTATTGGCTAGATTCGCAACTTTCAGACGATATCTGATACCTTTCCACTTAAATTGTTTATTCAGTACTTTATGAGATAACCTCATGAAATCGCTTTTCAAGCTTGAAATGAGATCATCGATATATACAGTCTTGCTAGGATCGATTCTGTCACGATTTGTGGCAGATTTTGCTAACTGGTCAGCTGCTTCATTACCAGAGATTCCTATGTGCGCTGGTGTCCAGATTAGAGTAATATCGATGTTCGTAGATTTAAGCTTTCCCAGCAAATTGGCAATCATTAAGATTGGATAGTTGGGCTTTTTTTTGTTTGTTAAATTCTTTAAGGAGGAAAGCGTGCTCATAGAGTCTGTACATATAGCGATCTTGCGTTTCTTTAATTTGGGTATAATGTTCAAAGTTTCAACAATTGCTTGCGCCTCAACATTTAAGATAATTTTAGTTCTTGTATATGGAAACGATAATCTGATATCTGGGTTGGTACAGAAAACTCCAAATCCGGTATGCCCCTCTGTATTTATAGAGCCATCAGTATATAGTATGCAGTCAAAATCCTGCTCTTTCAAGATAGAATTAAAAATCTTATTAATACCTGTTATCGACATCTTTTTTGAGCCAGAATAATAAAAATTTCCAACTCTTCTTCTGTATTTACTAATATTTTTGAAAGATGTGGTATCAATATTGAAGTTGTTAAATTTCGTATTTAACGGGAAGGACAAATGGCCTTCAAGTCTTTTAGATTCAATGTTTGGAATGAGATCCTTGTATGGATACAAGGTAGACCATGATCGAGTTTTTATCTGGATTTCTGGCTCCTAGGAGTCAAATGAGCTCCCAGGAGACTCGTTACGTGCGATGTGAGAGGGAATAGGCGATGTAGGAGCAGGATAGGTTGTAGTTTGGTAAGCGTCTATCAAACCTCTTATGGAAAGTTTGATAACGCAAAAAAGACGCCTAACAACTAGAGGCCACTCGCCGCATTGGTCCAACATAATATTAGTGGGAGTAGAGCGCATGAACCCAAGAACACACCTCAATAATGCATACTGAACTCTATCTAGTTTGAGGGAGAGAGAGGAGGAGAGGCCCAAGAGAGAATACCCACCATAATCTAAAACAGATCTGATAAGACCACGATACACGGAAAGAATGAGTGTAGGGTGAGAGCCCCATCTTATACCCGAAATAGCTTTAAGGATATTTATTCTCTGCTTGCATTTATCTACCATATAATTAACCTGACTTTTCCAGGAAAGAGCGGAATCGAAAATGACTCCCAAGAATTTAGCTTCACCAGATAGTTCTACCTTTTGATTATTATAACTAATTTGGATATCCAAAGAAGAGTAAACTCTGTTGACAGTTGAGAATCTAGCAGTTTTATCGAAAATACAGTATATAGTTTTAGATACAGAGAGCGTTAAGTCTAGGTCTGTGAGATTTTTCCCCAGAAGGCTTAAATTATGATTCAGTTTGGTGGTAATTGTTGAAATTAAGCTATGCTTGAAAAAAATAGCCAGGTCGTCTGCATAAGCTAGTACACGCACACCATCTTCCAGGCCGAACGAAGTACCGGAAGAATAAATATTATACAAAATTGGACTGAGGACAGAGCCCTGAGGAAGACCAATAGACGTTTTTCTAACACCAAGTGATACACCGCCCTGAAAGCACTCAACAACTCTATCAAATAAAAAGGCCTATATTGCTGATACTATGTTTTTGGGAAAACCCATGTTTACCAGGAGGCAGCAAAGTTTGTTAGGATTTACATTAAGTCTGTTCTTTGTAGCTGCACTGCTGAACTAGTGCAATAAGTTAGAGTAAGAAAACGTATATTTGTCTTACTTCAATATATTACACCAGTTCAGCAGTGCAGCTATAAAGAACAGGCCTTATATCAAAGGCGCCTTTGATATCAAGGAATAGAACACAGTTTTTTTTTTCTTCTTGAAAGATTTTTGGATGTAACTTTTCAGGTCAAGTATGTTGTGTGCACACGACTTGCCCAAGCGAAAGCCTCTCTGCGCGAAAGGTATAATTGCCTTTTTAAAGTAAATTGCCTAAAGATTTTTTCATATAATTTAGCAAGGTTGTTTGCTAGAGATATAGGTCTTAAATTAGTTCCATCTCCTTTTGGGATAAAAACAAGAATGTACTTTTTCCAAGAAGAAGGAATTATTTCTTGAGTGAAAAAATCATTAAATAGCTTAAGTAAAATATCTAGCAGTTATCAGAAATTTTTTAATTATTAACCAAGTTATCAAGTCAGCACCAGGCGACGTTTTCTTCTTTGGAAGAGACTTTAGAGAAGCCAAAAACTCAGTCTTCCTAATGGCGTCATCCAAGAGCTCTTTATTTGAGAGGGTTTTCGTAGGAAGATTAGTTATCAGTTTTTTAAAAGGCGATGCTATGTTGTTAATAAATCTATTACTGATAGCCGAGGGAATGTTTGTTGAAATTGTTTTGTCAAAGTTATTCAAGACTTTTAGTTTTTGATTATCAAATAAGCCCCTATTCAGATCTTCAATTCTTTTACTATTATTGAAAGCTCTCAGGACGTTCCATACCTTTCTTGGTTCAGAGTTTAAATTTAGCGTATTACAAAAACTTTTAAATTTTTTCTTCTTGATCCTCCTCAGTTTCCTATTCGCAATTCTACTTTCCTTCTGATATAGAGCAAGCTATTCGGAATTTGAAAAAAGTTTATATCGTTTGTACGCGATTAACTTATCTTGAATAATTTCGCGACAGTCATCGTCCCACCAGGGCGATGGTAGTCTTCAAGGTGTGGTACTCTCTCCAGGTTTACGCGCTCCAGCCTCTATTAAAGCTTCATGGATGAGCCTCTCAAGTTCAGCGTAAGCCTTGGATGGATCAGAAAACTCCATAGAGTTACGATAGTCTTGTAGATGAAGAGAAGATTCTTCAAGTCGGTGAGCAAAGAAATCCACTTTGCTGACAGTGTAATGCGACCGCATATGAAGTCTAGTTGGAAGGATATGATTAATGTATATTATTATTGGGTAGTGATCACTACCATGCTTCTCATCACACGTTCCAGTCTACCTGCATGCTAAGGTTGCTAGAGACGAGGGTAAGATCAGGAGAGCTAGTGATTTGGCCGTTAGATGAAGACCAGGTGGGAGTGTCATGATTGGCAATTAGGAGATCAAGATCTATTAATATATCGTGGATAATTTTGCCAGTGGTGTTCGGAGTAGTGCAAGAGGAAATCCAAGAAGGATGACGCATTTGGAGAGCAGGGAGGAACACTCTGCTTCACAGTGTCCAACAGCAGCGCACTTGGCACAAATTCTCGAAGATTTAGTGCTGCGACACTGTTCTTCAACATGTCCGAATCTTTGACATAAGTGACATCTTATAACCTTTTGAATATAAGGCTTTAGATTGATAATTTTCCCGTATAGGGAGGCTCTGTCTGGGTAAATAGATTCTTCGAAAGTGATTATATAAGCAGATGCTTTCCTTCTGCGTGGAGTATCAGAATTTGTACGATCAGATGTTTTATCAGGCTTGGAGATACCTTTAACTGCCACGACTTTCGGCCATGAGTCCAACCAGCCAGGCGGAGGAGAGAGGTTCTCTTGGATTTCCTCGTCACTGTCAAAATTGTTAATATCCCAGGAAATGCAGGAACGTAGTATTTTGTAGTTAGGGATATATGCTATCCAATCTGAATGCGAGAACAGAAGATCTCTCATTTCCATAAATCTTCCTACTATGGAATTAGCAGCGTCTCTGTTATTAAATTTAACAGAGAATTTGCTGTGACCGACGTTTTTTAAATCATATGCTTCATTCCAAAGATCTCCCATTATTTTGAGCGCCGCTTTCCCCAACTAAAGTTCGTTAACAATGGGGGGCTCTTGACAAGCTGATAATGATTTGGCAGAGATGAACCCTTCGATACGTACCTCGAACGGTTCTAGGTGCGAAGGAGGGTATTTATTATTGCTTAATTTAAGCAAATGTGGAGGCACGTCTCTGTAGGGCCGTTTTTTCGCTTCATCCTTGAATGAGTTAGACTCAGATTGCGTGGGATCATTTACTACATCTTCGCACAAGGCGTTGGATTTTCGTTTGGTGGACGCTCTGGCTGTAGTTTTAGTGGTTTTCAAAGTCTCTCGCGATTGCGAGTCTTTCTCCGCAGTCAACTTGGGTGACGTCATCTTGCATCGAACCAACGGCAGACAAAGAGTCAGGCAAAAACTGATGTTATCACGATGTAGAGGTAGAGAATTATCTCTATTTTCAACGGAATCTTATAAGATTCACGCTTGAGAATCGATTAAGATCTTTCGGTTAAGAAGTTCGCTATTATAACAACGATTTATGACGATTTTTAAGAGGGCTTAACAAATGCGACTAAGTACAACTGTTGCCAACGTCTAACTCACGCGGTATCCGAGAATATTAGCGAAAACCGTTCGCGACGTGATACACGAAAACTCTCACACACTCCGGTTTTCTTGAGACGGGCGCCTCCATGGCTGCCACGTCACAATATATATATATATATATATATATATATATATATATATAT
>NW_022639561.1:274329-274572 GCF_010583005.1 Odontomachus brunneus
TTTACGAGCCAAATTCTCGTCATTTGCGGGAGGTTTTAATTTTCTGCTTCAATATGAAGAAATCTGCGGTTGAGGCTCATCGAATGCTCTCAAATACTTAAGGTGAGGCCGCTATTAGTGAAAGAACGTGTCGTGGGTGGTTTCAACGCTTCAAGAACGGTGATTTTGACGTCGAAGACCGGCATAGCGGTGGAAGAGAGAAGATTTTCGAAGATGCAAAATTGGAGGCATTACTTGATCAAG
>NW_022639561.1:274582-274747 GCF_010583005.1 Odontomachus brunneus
CGCATTCAACCATAGTAGTTATTTGACATAGCATGGCGTCGCCAAGGTCAGAACAAGGTCAACTTTACTTTTTTAAATAGAAACACTATTTTTTATTATGGCATTTTATTCAACGTAAAAACGCAAACTTTTGCTTGAAAAAATTTTTTATACGACCTCTATTTT
>NW_022639561.1:274757-274834 GCF_010583005.1 Odontomachus brunneus
ATTTTCGAAGATGCAAAATTGAAGACATTACTTGATCAAGACTCGTGTCAAAATCAAGAAGAATTGGCACGATCATT
>NW_022639561.1:274884-275110 GCF_010583005.1 Odontomachus brunneus
AGAGAAAAATGTTTCAGACAAAAGTTGTAAGGCTTAAAAAAACGCATTCAACCATAGTAGTTATTTGACATAGCATGGCGTCGCCAAGGTCAGAACAAGGTCAACTTTACTTTTTTAAATAGAAACACTATTTTTTATTATGGCATTTTATTCAACGTAAAAACGCAAACTTTTGCTTGAAAAAATTTTTTATACGACCTCTATTTTCTAAGATATTTACGTAAAT
>NW_022639561.1:275120-275366 GCF_010583005.1 Odontomachus brunneus
CACAGGCGATCGGTATCGAACGCAATTGATGCGTTTGAGCCGAACATTGAAAGACAAACGGCCGCAATACAACGAGAGACACGATAAAGTGATTTTGCAGCATGACAATACTCGACGCCATATTGCGAAAGTGGTCAAGACATACTTGGCGGGTGGGGTAGGAAGTCTTACCCCACCCGCCGTATTCTCCAGATGTTGCTCCCTCTGACTATCACTTGTTTTGATCAATAGCACACGGCTTGGTTG
>NW_022639561.1:275376-275617 GCF_010583005.1 Odontomachus brunneus
CCTGTGAATTTTTTCAGAATTTTGTGTTAACTTTTTAGTAGAAAGTTTTTCTTTTCAAGAAAATGTAAGAAAATGAAGTACTAAAAAGTTAATATAAAATTCTGAAAAAATTCTCAGAGTTCTATGAGAACAAAATATACAATTTTTATCTCTTCATATTTTCCGCTAAAGTTGATATAATTCAAGTAAAAAATTATTGAAACCAATAATCTTGTAGATATTTACGTAAATATCTTAGAAA
>NW_022639561.1:275627-275820 GCF_010583005.1 Odontomachus brunneus
GTGGTCAAGACATACTTGGCGGGTGGGGTAGGAAGTCTTACCCCACCCGCCGTATTCTCCAGATGTTGCTCCCTCTGACTATCACTTGTTTTGATCAATAGCACACGGCTTGGTTGACCAGCACTTCCGGTTTTATGAAGAAGTAAAAATTGGATCGATTCGTGGATCGCCTCAAAAGATGACCAGTTTTTTT
>NW_022639561.1:275830-275947 GCF_010583005.1 Odontomachus brunneus
GTGTTTGCGTTTTTACGATGAATAAAATGCCGTAATAAAAAAATATGTGTTTCTATTTAAAAAAGCAAAGTTGGCCTTGTTCTGACCTTGGCGATGCCATCCTATGTCAAATAACTA
>NW_022639561.1:276147-276464 GCF_010583005.1 Odontomachus brunneus
CTGAGCCGCTGTATAATGTAGTAACTGTTAAATGAACATTTCAAGAACGCACTTATTAAACTTTGCGGACTGATTTAAAAATGGTTTTCGAACTCCAATATTCCAAAATCTGTAATAATAGATTAAAAGAAACATATCTGATTTATAATATCAAATTATGTTACTCTTACTATTTTATTGTTCTCGAAAAATAGAAAATTATTTCCTTTTAATACTCAGAAATCATATAAATTTAGAGCATTGTATATAAAACATAGTACGAATTAATTGTTTATTCAATTACGATTTAATTATGATTACATTCTATTATTTCATAT
>NW_022639561.1:276474-276629 GCF_010583005.1 Odontomachus brunneus
GCCTTGTTCTGACCTTGGCGATGCCATCCTATGTCAAATAACTATTATCGTTGAATATGCTTTTTAAGCCTTACAACTTTTGTCTGAAACATTTTTCTCTAAAATGCTCTCCCGCCGAGTTATCTTGCCGTTCCGGTACTTTTGCTATACCCTGT
>NW_022639561.1:276639-282902 GCF_010583005.1 Odontomachus brunneus
TCCAAAATCTGTAATAATAGATTAAAAGAAACATATCTGATTTATAATATCAAATTATGTTACTCTTACTATTTTATTGTTCTCGAAAAATAGAAAATTATTTCCTTTTAATACTCAGAAATCATATAAATTTAGAGCATTGTATATAAAACATAGTACGAATTAATTGTTTATTCAATTACGATTTAATTATGATTACATTCTATTATTTCATATTAAATAGCATGAATTATTAATACATAAATTAATTATTAAGTAATTAAAATTATACAAACTTCAAGAAATATTGTAATTTATTCATTTAAAACGTAAATATTTGAAATTGTTAAAAATTAATTTTCATAGTTTAATTAAATTATTTTGAAATATAGTTTAAGTTTGAATTACTGAGTTGAAAAATTATCAATTTTTTTTTAAATATAAAAGTGATTGAAAATTTGGAATCTTATTTATGCAGAAATATAATTATACAATGAACCACAATATAAATTAAATTTAGTTAAATACAATGATGGTTTAATATACATATAATTGAACAAGTAAAGTTAAATTTTTTACATTATTTATATTTTTTTATGTAAAAATAAAAAGTTGCAAAAAATATTATAATCGGGTTATAAATTTCCTATAGACATATTATAAGAAATTATTGTAATTCAAAACGATCTTTATTATTAATAATATAATATTGTAACAAATTTTTTGTTTAATTTTACAAACTGTCACAATTACATTAAATATTGTTACTGACCGCGTTTTTACATGTTTTAAATGAAAATAAACGCTAAAAACTAATTTATAAAAACGCAATAAAAACGAAACTCTCACAAGAATCGACGGTACATAATATGAAGACGAGTGCACATACTTATTAGCAATTTTTAAACAGCTGCGATTAATGGTAAAATAATTTTTCTTTTAAATTATTTAAGGAACATGGTTGCTTAAGAAAAATAGTATTAAAATAATAGTATTTAAGACAATTTAATTATTATTGAATAGTAAAATACGCTAGAATGAAACAACAAACTGGTATGAAATTCAATAGACAAAAACTAACTAATTACGTAATACACGCAATTTAGTTTACAATATCACAAATTTCATAGTTATCACATCGATTATGCGTAATGTAAATCACATTAGTTTTCTGAGCGTAATAATACCTATATTCTATTCTTAATACTTCTCAATTTAAGACAAAAAAGGCTTTTATTATTAAAAGGCTTCTATTATTTATTATCACTGTCGTCGTTTGTTTTATCGGTCGTTTGTAACGACTGATAAAAAGCATGGCGAGTTGAAGGAATTGCACCCGTTTTGCATAAAATGAATAAATCTTTCAATTTGGATTTTTCAATTGGCAAAGTAGCCTTATACACTGGCTTTAATTCATATTTACTTAAATTAAAAGGCCGCCCTTTGACACCTCGTGTTACGCAAAGCTCCTTATAATCTTCAGTAAAATCATATCTAAACTGCATAGTATTTGCACAGTTCTCTTTTACGCAAACTTCGCGGATTTTTGACCAAGCGATTTTATTTCCATTTATATAAGTTTCCTATCGCTGTTTGTTAACAAGATCTTTAAAATCAAAGATATGCTCTTGTTGTATCTCTGTCACGACATACGGTTTTTTTAGTGGATTTCGCGCTTTTAATAATAGTAATCCAATCTTCAGGAGAGAAAATCAAAATGGCTTTACTCTTCCTTTCAATAAGAGCATGCATAGAGTCACCTTCGTTCTGAGTGTGTCCCACTTCCAAAAAACGATGTCTTATTTTGACATTGAACCGTACAGATGCAAGCAAAAACATGGCAAAAATAAAGCGATTTCGATTTTGACCTGCGCAATTGTCTGAGTAGAATGTGAATTTACTCCCATTGTTTGCTACTTTTTTCTCGATAAAGTCAAAAAGAAAACTTCCAATCTCATTTGATCCTTTTTCTCAATCGTCTCATTCCATACATAACAAAACCCCTCGTGTATAGAACAATCGAAAATAGTAAAGTTATAAATGCTATGATACCGCTTGTACCAGAAAGCAGATGATTCTCCACGAGGGCATCTTAAGGGGATGCTGAACGCGATCGCGAACTTCGAAAGCGTCGGTAATGTAGTACGCGGCGGTTTAGGACAGACGCTAGATAGCAGTGTATGTTCGACGCGGCCCCATCAATAATACAATTTCGACTCCACGCACGCAGCGCAGAGTTGCCAGATCTAAGATGCAGCGTTGTTCTCTCTCCGCTTACGCAGAGACGCTGTGTCGATCTGTGTGACGATCGTCGTTACATAGATCCTAACACTGATCTCTGTATGAGCCGTAGAGAAAGGATAATGTAACCAAACGAGAGCCACATATATGCGTGCCTAATACTCTTCATTGATATGATAAGAATAGACCGAGTATAAAACTCGAGATCTGAAGACACGTAAAATAGAGTTCAGCAAATATAAGTAGAACAATATATGTAATATATTTTAGCCGACTTTCGACCGAGATTTTAATTAAAAACTGTAGTAATAGTAGCGCATTGACGCAGTTACATTTGTAACAACCGTACTCCGCGTGTCGGTTGGTGTCGATGCCATGGATGTATTCGCTCGTCGGAGTCTGGATTCGTGAAATAAGAGGACGCGGAGTGTAATAAACAAAAATAACAAAAAGATTTATTCAGCCTTGGTACAGAGTAGTCGCGTATTAGTATATAGTGCTCCTGGGTGACGGCGCCAGTTACCGGATTGCGGTTTCGGTAGGCAGCGACAGGTAAGTCGGTAGGCGGAGCGTATAGCGCGACAGCTAAGCTCGCCTCGGAGATTCGGCAGGCGGTCGCGTGTCGCGATTCGGTGTTCGCGATTCGTGCGCGGCTCGCGTGGCTGGTCGCGGGGACCGCGCGGTGTCGGCGGTATCGAAGTCGTATCCCAGTGTGGTATGCTGTCTTCGCAGTTTTGACGGAGACGCGCTCGCTTGCACGTCTGCGTCGCAAGAGACGGGATGGGACGTGAATAGCCGATGTATCGACGTATTCACCCCCGATCTCACTCGTCGAAAGGCTGAGAACAAGGGTCGAGAAAGCTCGACAGAGCGCAGCTAACTTACTGGCTTCGATCCTTGTTCGGAATGTCGACGGGATGCAAACAAGAGTCGATAAAGATCGGCAGAGCGCAGCTATCGTACTTGGCTTCGGTCCTTGTTTGCGAGGATATGATAGTTGGCAGGTTGAGGAAGCAGATACGAGTCGGTCGTAGGCCTTGCTCTCCGCTGTGTAGCATCGAGTTCGGTTGACGGTCCGGATCGGTCTGGTCTCGATTAATTTGGCGTCGCGGATTATATACTTGACGCTTCTTTGTCTTCGCTCGCCGTACACGTGTTCGTCGCGTGCCCGCGGCGCTCGCTCGCTATTGTTTCCGCTGTGCTCGAGTTTTCGCGTGATCTTCGCTCGCTTTGTTTATACTTATTATCGGCTGTTTACGCGTTTTGTCTGTCGGCCTTTCGGCGTTTATGTTGACGCAACGCGCCGGTGCACGGCCCGAGTGATGGTCGGTCGGGCCGGAGTAGTGACGATGCAGGTGTGCATCGTTACATCACCCCCCGTCTTAGGGCGGGTCGTCGGGGAGTCTTTGGCAGGCCCGTAGTTGTCCTATCCTATTAAATCGGAGCATCCATCGTCCTTCCGGTATACGTAATCGATACCGGCGGGACACATGTACCGCGAAGTGTGGTATCATCGCTATTAGGCCTGGGCGCAGCTCTACGGGTATCGGTGGCGGTAGCGACGGCGGAATTATTCGGAGCGGTTCCGTCGTTGCTCGGTCGGTTGCCCGTTTGGTCGCTGTGCCTGGTCTCTCTCTTGCCAGCTCGTTTGCTGTTGTCGCTTTCCCTGGCTTGCCTCCTGTCTTCGTTAGTGGCGGTGTTTTGGTTGTTGGCGGTGCTGCGGTCGTTACTGATGCTGGTGTTCCTGCCGGTGTTGGTGGTGAAGTTGCTCTCTCTATTGCCCGTGTTGCGCATGCCGGTTGTACTTGCGCTGCGCTTCTGCCGGTTTTTCTTGTGACGGCGGCACGTCCTCGGCGCCCTGGCGGTGGGAGAGGCGGAGCCGTAAGGAAAATCGCTTTCCTTTTTTGCGCGGCGTCCGATCGTTGTATTCGCGTGCCTCTTGATGGCAGTGTGTTGATCGGTGCTCTTGTTGCGGTCGCCGTTATTGGCTTCTCCGTCCTCGCTTTTTTTTCTGGCGGTGGCTCTGTCGTTGCCGTTGTTGAATTTTTCGGCGGTTGATTGTCCTTTGGCGTTGTCGGCGGTGGTGGTGCCGACGGTGATCGAGGCTGCGGTGCCTCAGTTTCCTCGTCGTCCGAGGAAAGAAGCAGGTCCGTCCAGAGGACATCTACTCTTTCGATATCATTTGCTTTTTGCGTCGGCATCTTTCCTGTTTGCTGTCTTGCTGGAAAGTGAGACTTTCTTCGTTGTGCTGATCCTTTATAAATTGCTTATCGCATCACTCTCGTCGTCCTCTTCGCTGTTGTTGTTCTGCGGCTTTAGGTCCTGAATGTGTATGTGCCGGTGCCATCGACCGTTTTTGTCTTTCAGGTCGACGACAACCGGCGATATTATTTTCCTTACTGTCATCGGACCTGTGTATTTTGGCGCTAACTTTGCGTTGAAGGCTTTTGCCTTATTAGATAGCGGGTATTCTTTTTTCCATATTTTTTCGTCGATTTTTGGCTTCCAGTTTCGTCGTCTTAAATTATAATATTTCTCCTGTCGCTGGAACGCTCGAGCCAGGTTTATTCGTACCAGCTCGTACGCTTCTCTAAGCCTTTTTTGTCGTGACTTCTTCCCTTCCGTCCGTTTTATCTGGCATGGTGGTTATCTCTCGCCCGTAGTTTAAGTATGCAGGCGAGTAGCCTGTGGACTCCTGTACTGCTGTGTTGTATGCGAACTGCAGGGCCGGCAGGTGTATGTCCCATTTTCGGTGGTCTCGCCCTACATATTGTGCTACCATTGTTTTTACGACCCTGTTGGTCCTCTCTACTGGGTTGCAATGGGGTGCATGGACGGGGGTGGTACGGTGTTTTATGTTGTGCGCTGTGAGCATTTGCGCTAATTGTTGGGATTTCAATTGGGTGCCGTTATCGGAGATGATGGTCTGGGGGCAGCCGTGTCTGTATATAATCGCGTCCGTTAGTGTCTGCGTCACGATGTTCGCCGTTGCCCGCCTTATTGGTCGCATTTCCAGCCACTTCGTGAATTGGTCCTGCATTGTCAGGATCCACGAGTGGCCGTTGTTTGATCGCGGTAAGGGGCCAATGAGATCCATGGTGACTTGTTGCCATGGACCCCTCACCGCGGTTGCGTGCATTTGCCCGGCTGGTTTTACCTGCTGTGCCTTATAAGCCAGGCAGTTCTCACACGTTTTTACATATTTTGCAATTTCCCTGAACATGCCTGGTCAGTAAAACTGCCGGGCTATGCGGGCAATGGTCTTTGCTACTCCCAGGTGGCTGGCGGTGGGTTCGTTATGATATTTTTTTAATATTTCTATTCTATCCTCTTTTGGTACGCACTCCTTCCACTGTTCCTCTGCTCGTGTTTCCTCGAAGTCGAGGTTGTGGAGTATGTGCCTCATTAGCTTTCCCTCTATCACTTTGTAGTCTAGTCGCGTGTTTGGTTCCTCGGCCACCTGGGATTTTATTTTTCGATACCATTGGCATGCGGTGGTGACGGTACATATTTGTGGTTGCCTGGACAGGGCGTCCGCGACCGTGTTTAGACTGCCTCGCCGGTATTGAATCTCAAAATCGTACTGTTGTAGCTCGATGATCCATCGAGCTAATCTCCCTGTTGGCGCCTCCACTTTCTGCAGTCACCGGAGGGACTGGTGGTCTGTGATGACTGTAAATCTGTATCCCTCCAAGTAGTCGCGGAGGCACCTTATTCCCCATACCACGGCGAGGCATTCCAGTTAGGTCGCACTGTAATTCCGCTCCGCCCTGTCCAGGGTCCGGCTTGCATACGCGATTACCTGTTCTTCATTGTCTAGCCGCTGCGTCAATACCGCGCCTAGACCCTCCGTACTGGCGTCTGTTTGGATGACAAATTTTTTTGTGAAGTCCGGACAAGCCAATACCGGCGTTGTCGTTAATTTCGTCTTCAGTTCCCTGAACGCCTTTTCCTGTTCTATTCCCCACTTCCACTTTGCATTTTTGCGTAGCATTGTGGTCAGTGGGGCGGCTATGGTGGAGAAGCTTGGTATGAATCTCCTA
>NW_022639561.1:282912-283744 GCF_010583005.1 Odontomachus brunneus
CATGATGCTAATCCTAGGAACTGTCGAACTTTCCGCACTGTGCTCGGTATTGGCCAGTTTTTAATCGTATTAATTTTTTCCGGGTTCGTTTGGATTCCTTTATTGTTTACTACGTGTCCTAAATATTTTAGCTTTTCTACGCAGAACCGGCATTTTTCTTCATTTATTTTTAAGTTTGCTTTCCGTAGCCGGTGGAACACTTCTCTGAGGTGTTTCAGGTGTTCCTCGAATGTCCTGCTTATGATAATTATATCATCCAAATACACCAGTACGTTTGGTTCCAGCTCGGGGCCCAGTACCCGGTCTAACAATCTTTGGAACGTCACGGGCGCAGAGTGTAACCCAAACGGCATTACTCTAAATTGCAGCAATCCCTTCCCTGGTACGGTGAATGCGGTTAACGGCCGGCTCGATGGGGACAGTGGTATTTGCCAATACCCGCTTTTTTAGGTCTAGTGTTGATAGATATTTAGCGCCACGCAGCTTATCGAGCGTTGCCGTTATGTGCGGCAGTGGATATGCATCCTTTTCTGTAACTTCATTTAATTTACGGAAGTCTATGCAGAATCTATGCTTCCCATCTTTCTTCTTGACCACTACCACCGGTGAGCTCCATGCGCTTTGTGACATTTCGACTATCCCTTCTTCTATCATTTTTTCTACTTCTTTATTTATGACTGTCTGCATTGCCGGGTTTCGGGGTCGGTATCTCTGTTTGATCGGTCTTGTGTTTGTCAGTCTTATGTGATGTTGTATGTGTTTGGTTGGTCCTTGTATTTGTTTAAACATGTTTAATTCCTTTGTTAAGAATTGTTTTAATGTTCTGTCTTCT
>NW_022639561.1:283754-285449 GCF_010583005.1 Odontomachus brunneus
TACTGCCTGCATTGCCGGGTTTCGGGGTCGGTATATCTGTTTGATCGATCTTGTGTTTGTCAGTCTTATGTGATGTTGTATGTGTTTGGTTGGTCTTTGTATTTGTTTAAACATATTTAATTTCCTTGTTAAGAATTGCTTGAATGTTCTGTCTTCTATTTCTGTCCGTTGCGTCAGTCCTTTGTCTATTATGCACGTATCTACTATTGTTTTCGGTTCTGTGCGTGGCGGCGGTGGTAACGTTAATTGTAAGTCAGCCCATAGGTCTGTTCCGATGATCATCTCGCAACCGAGGTTCGATAATACTGTCAGTTGCCGTTGATAATCGTTGTTTTGTATTCTCATTTTTGTTTGTACTGTCCCTGTCACCTCTGTTGTTGTTCCATTAGCCAGTCTAACGTTAGTGTCTGTCTTGCGTATTTTTAATTGTAGTCGTTTTGCTGTCTCGGGTTTTATAAAGGACGTTTCCGACCCTGAGTCGAGTAGTGCCTCTATTTCTTGCCCGTTTAATTTTACTTTGATAAACGGTCTCGGCGTGTATCTTATTGGACTTTGCTGTGCCGAGTTTCCTTCTGGTACTCGGCCCGCTGCCCGTTTCCCGGTCGCGGATGGCACTCCCTTGTCAGTACGTCGTCCTTGCCACATTGCGAGCAGAACTTCCGCGGTGGTCTCCTGCAGTCAAATCTGTTATGTCCCCTTTGCTTGCACCGCCAGCAGCACTCGTCCTTGTTGTAGGGCGTTGTTGCTGCTGGCGGTATTTTTGCCTGCATGTTTTGGTTTTCTGGTCTTTTCTGTCTTTTTTCCCTGATCTGTTGTTCTATCTGCTCGACTTCCGTTACTCTCGTTCGAAGTTCGCCTAAACTGTCCACCTCGTCCGGTCTTATAAATCGTTTCGTTTCGGGGAGCATATTTTCATAGAGGAGGTCGAGCTGTTCCTTTGCCGACCATCCGCCTGCTCTTCGCATGAGCTTGAGCAGGTCGTTGGCATAACTCCGGAACGGCTCTCCCTCCTTTTGTTCGCGCCCCCTCGCTTGCCGTCGCATTCTTACTTGGGACTCCCTTGGTATATATTCTGCTTCGAAATCGCCGCGAAATTCTTCCCAAGAATGCCAATTCTCGCGACCATTCCGGAACCACGTTAGAGCCTCGCCTCTCAGCATTTCCGGTAACCCTCTTAGTAAATATTCGCCTGGGTATCCGTATACCTGGCTTAGTTCCTCGACTCGTTCCAGGAACGAGTGGGGGTCGCGTCCATCAAAGTGGCACCCCCATTTTCTTATTTGACCCATTATCTTCGCGATTGATTCCCCCGGCTCGTTGCAGCGGAATCGTTGCCTCCTGGCATCGCGTCCTTGTTCTCGGTTACTGTGCCGTTTACCCAGTTACTATTTTTCGCGTCTGTAAATAATTCCGGTTGTCTTTTTGCTAATTGCACGAGTCGTTCTCTTAGATCCTCGAATGTTCCCTCCGTATCTACGTTTTGTTTTTGTAGATGTTCTATAATCTCGTTTTTTGCTAATTTGTAACTCCACGACGTCATTCGTGCTCTGTACTCTGGCTTTTTCTGTCTTATTTCGCGTCTTGAACTGTTCGGGCGCCAATGTAACAACCGTACTCCGCGTGTCGGTTGGTGTCGATGCCACGGATGTATTCGCTCGTCGGAGTCCGGGTTCGTGAAATAAACGGACGCGGAAT